>NW_028261394.1:33523287-33688287 GCF_051295495.1 Thamnophis sirtalis | reverse complement strand
TTTTTCTCTCAAATCAAGGAACATAAGAACTTCTGTAAGTTCCCATTGGCATATTCCTCTTTTATATCTAATATACAATGTCATTTCCAGGGATATCACCTTGGATTGTTACTACATCATGTCTTATTATTATTCCCAGTGGGTCTTTCTATAGAACAGAAGAATGCTAATATTAACTTTAATTGTTAGTTCCTCTGGAGAACACTTTTGGAAGTGAAGAGCTGAGCAATATGTATGTAAGGAATTGGAGTCTAATTTCCACTGGGAGAGATTTGAGACTTGGTTACTATCACAGTTTGCAGTGGAAAGGAATACACAGGTATGAGACAAAGGCTGCAAATATTGATAGAATACATTTTCCCCACCTCTGTTTTCAATACCCTTAGTTACCTAAATAATAGAATGTCAATAATGTTTAATTATATTCCACAAATGTCACTGTGTTGAAACATTACAAGGTTTCAAGCATCAAGATTTATAACAACATAATAAAATGGAAACAAGCACAACGATGCCAGAAATGTTCCTTTATGATTCTAAGAAGTAATGGAGCGGCTTTAACCATTCAAAAAGAAATTGCTTTATTTGTACTCTTACGTCTTGTGAGCTACCTCTTGTAAATGCTCTGCATAGCTTTGGTGATATAAGTTATTTCTCACAACATAACTCCCCCACCTCTGTGAATCTGCAATAAGCTGTTTAATAACCATCAGAATCTGTTACTCAGTCAGAAGCTGCGCTCCACCATCTCTTCCATCTTGCAAAATGAGGCAATAAAACTGAACTTCTATCAGCAGGGTGTTTCAAAGATATTTCACACAGAAACACAAACAAATAAGGCGCTTGACAAAACTAAAACATTTCTGTTTGCTGCCATTTCTTTTGCTGAAAACAGCAATTGCTGGCTGTAACATTAAAGGGGGGGGGGAATACTTGGGTTTTTTGTTTCTTTCTTTTTGAAACCTAGAGCCTTGAAACAAGATTGCTAAGCACACATTATCTTTAAAGTAGACATTGCAGTAATTTCCACTTGCCGATTATCCTATATTTTTATGTTGCGATGACGGGGATGGATGGGAGTTATCAGCTCCAAAGAAAAAAAGAAAGAAAGAAAGAAAGAAAGAAAGAAGGAAGGAAGGAAGGAAGGAAGGAAGGAAGGAAGGAAGGAAGGAAGGAAGGAGATAAAACCCTCTGAATGAATAACTTTAAGCAACAATTACGCACATCTATGTTTATTTTCTTAGGTAGTTTAGGTAAGCAAATATTTCTAACCTTTTTACAATATCACTTTGAAACTTACCTTAATTAAGATTTGCTACCAACAATGAATGTAATAGGGATTTGGTGGCTCAGTGGCTAAGACACTGAGCTTGTCAATCAGAAAGGTTGGCAGTTCAGCAGTTCGAATCCCTGGTGCCGTGTAACGGAGTGAGCTCCTGTTACTTGTCCCAGCTTCTGCCAACCTAGCAGTTTGAAAGCATGTAAAAATGCAAGTAGAAAAATAGGAACCACTTTTGGTGGGAAGGTAACAGTGCTCACTCCTTGGCTTGGAAATGGAGATGAGCACTGCCCCCTAGAGCCAGAAAAAAACTAGCCCGCATGTGTGGGGGAAACTTTATCTTTACCTTATGAACATAATCCAGTATATGGCTTGACATATTTAATATCATTGGCTTCAACAGAATGAAATCACACTGGGATGGAATAAAAAAGATAAATGAATCCTGGAAAGAACAATATTTGTGTACACTGTTTCCACAAACACTTTAACTAAAAATATATAGTTATATGTAGTATACAACATATAAAATGATAACATATAAATGATCTAGAGTCTCCATATCTTTTCTACATCATGGCAACCAGTTTTGGTCACCACATTGACCAAAAGAGTGCAGAGAAGAGCAACAAAGATGATTAGGGGACTGGAGACTAAAACATATGAAGAACGGTTGCAGGAACTGGGTATGTCTAGTTTAAGGAAAAGAAGGACTAGGGGAGACATAATAGCAGTGTTCCAATATCTCAGGGGTTGCCACAAGGAAGAGGGAGTCAAACTACTCTCTAAAGCACCTGAGGGCAGAACAAGAAGCAATGGGTGGAAACTAATCAAGGAGAAAAGCAACTTAGAACTGAGGAGAAATTTTCTGATAATTAGAACAATTAATCAGTGGGACAGCTTGCCTCCAGAAGTTGTGAATGCCCCAACACTGGAAGTCTTTAAGAAGATGTTGAATAGCCATTTGTCTGAAATGGTATAGGGTTTCCTGCCTAGGCAGGGGGTTGGACTAGAAGACCTCCAAGGTCCCTTCCAACTCTGCTATTGTATTGTAGTGTATATAAAAAGGGACAGCCATGATAATTTCTTTATTGAGCATGAACAATAGTATTAAATTCATCCCTTTTTCACACTTTCTGTCACACTGATCTATTCTTAAAATCATAGATAATTCAGGAGAAGTATTTTTTTAAAGGCTAAATGTACCATTTTTGACTTCCAATCAACAATTTGTTCCAACCAAGAAAATGGAACCTTTTTTAAACAATTACCACATATTTATGCTACTGAAATACACAAACCAAATGAAGGACTGGAATGTAAATATAAAGTGGGGAGAGAAAAAAGATAGAAGGAAGTAATACACCTGTAGAAAGGAAAGCTGTAAAAAGCCACCTGCAGAGACTCCAAAATGTGTATTCTCCTAATAATTAGCCCGCCCTATACTTGGCAAACATCTCATAAATAACTCTAAAATAGCCACTGCATAAATTCTTTTACAGCATGTTTTTAGCAGTTCCTGGCATAGCAAAATATAATATTTAAAGGATATGATCTAATGATATCTTTTAAGCTGAAGGAAGCCAGAATTACTCCAGGTACTGGAGAAACTCTATAATAGTACTTCAGAATTGCTTAAGTTATCAAAGCTAATGGCAGCTGTTTAAAACAAAAGGAGTAAAAATCTTATCACGCTCTTCAGCTTCAGATGTAGCTAGGAACTTAAACCCCAAGTGATGCCATCTGCTTCTTTCAGCTTCTCATGACTAATGATCAAAGGACCTACTACCTTAATATGGGACATATTTTACTTTGTTTTGCTTTTGTTTCACTGATGTAATATAACTGGAATTGCAGGCATGATGTCTGACCCCAACCTAGCAGTACATAGATTAATATCAATTAATATATTGTCTTCCTAGGAAACTGACAACAAACAGCTCTTGATTTTTTAATTTATTTTTTGCTATTCTCAAATCTAGCATATTCACTGTGTGTATCTTCCTGTGTATATGAATTATATTACACCAGTCGATGCACATCTGCAATTTCCAAGGTAGGTAAGTAGCAGGGGTGGATTGCTAATCCTGTTCCAACCGGTTAGGGTTGGAACAGGCCGGCGGCGTCCTCGTGCACGCGTGCAGTTCACACATGCGTCTTAGCGCCTGCGCGATGCTCCAGCTGCTCACGGAGACTCGCGCAGGCGCTGTATGTGCTATCCAGCTGCTCGCAGAGAATCGTGCAGGCGCTGTATGTACCATGCGCCTGTGTGGAAGCGCAGAAGCCTTCAAAGACCAGTAAGGAGCGCGGGTGGGTGGGTGGGTCCTTCGCCGTTCCCGGAAATTACTTACTTCCAGGTTCGCCGACCAACCGGTTCGCGGGGACCGCTGTGAACCGGTTGAAACCCACCCCTGGTAAGTAGGTAGATGGGTAGGTAGGTAATTGGTGGGTACATATGTCAGTAGATAGGTAGGTAGGGTAGGAAGCTGACATGAAAAATGAACCATATTTGAGGATGAAAAAGAAAAGAACTTGTAGCAAGAGATGATGGATAGTTATAGAATACATCTTAATATGGGATTTTTTTTAGTAAAGACTAAAAAATAGAGCTAGAAATTAAAAATTGGGAAAATGTTATGCATACTGTTATATGATAAAAGCTATTATAGTTAATATCTATAAGTAAATATTATTATAATGGAGGCTTAAAAAGTAAAAAAATAAGGGATGATAGATAGATACATAATACCTCTTAATATGGGAATTGTTGTATTAGTGGCTAGTAATAAAACATAGAAAGTAAAAACACTATTTTATATACTGCCACAAAACAGAATACTTTATAATTACAATGTACATGTAAATCTGAGAAGCTGGAAGAGTATTATTAGGTATATTTAATTAATATCACCATTGTTATCAAGATTTTGATCTGATACTGTTAAATTATAGCCATGGTACCTACTTGTTCATGTCTCTTGAAAAATTACCTCTGAAGGAATCAAAAGGCTTCTAACACAAAGGGTGCTTTCCTGCAACACGAACAATAAGAGAAATAAGTATTAATAGTATCCAGTTCAGATAATTTGCTTTTCAATCAACTACCGATGAAATGATTGCAAACATAGCTTTTTATATGGATGGAATTTGAAATGAAGGCTCCTTAGTAACAATGACAGGTTTGGGTCTAGGTAAGTCTACTTTGGTGTGACAATCAGAAGATGCCAGTCTTTTTGGCTAATATATATCTGTTATGGTACCACGGTAACCTTGAAATTCCTCATACGTCTCAAGTGGACATCTTGAAGTTGCAACAGCTAAATCCAGAATGTGTTATGAAGACATTTAAATATTTAATAGTGACACCAAATACTTGCTTTAAATTTTGTTCATAACCCTAGCAACAATACAAATGGTGGCAAAAGTAACAATAAGCTGCTTGATTTTTCAGCTTAATTTTGAACATTGTGTTTGAATAGACGACTTATCTCTGAGTAATTTTCTAAAACAGGGGTATCAAACTCAAGGCTCAGGGGCTGAATATGGCCCATGGAGTATTTAGATCTGGTCCATGGGGCCAGCCTGGAAACAGCACGTGGCCCTCCCAAACTTCATCTTTACTGGCAGAGGGTTACAAGAAGTCATGGCAGAGCTCTTCAGCCACCACAGATGCCCTCAACAGGAGTGATATCAGGCTGGCCATGCCCACCATGGCCCCCTGAGGTCAAACACAACCATGATGCGGCCCGCAATGAAATCAAATTTGACACCCCTGCTCTAAAATGTCTAAAGCAGTACTCAGATTGAAATTCCAAAGAGATAAGTAATAAGGCAGTGGTCACAGAAATATCTCTTGGAAAGGAAGGGAATTTAAGAGAAATATTTTATTATCTTGGTCAAAACATAAAAAATAAGCACCACCAGGCATCTGTATACAGTCCTGTTCATTGTGTGCACAAATTACTGTGTACAGTAAGGTGGAAACTTGTGGAAAATTCTTCTGAAAAGTCATTTGCTTGCATTAAGAAACTGAATCAAGCCTTTTGTTTAGATCAACCCTGGAATTAAATCTACACCAGAAATGTTCAAGTTGCTCACCATTATGTTTTGTTTTGTTTTTGTTATTCGAAAGTGGAATGAAGGGTTTTTTCCCCCCTAACCCTTCTTTAGCTATCTAATTACAGTCTTTAGTATTTGTGCTGTCACCAAACACTTTCACAGTGTGTAGTCACATCAATGCTTTTCTTGATTTTTGCAACTTCAATTATTGCTAATAAAAACTGATCTTGTTCATGGACTATAGACTGTGGGAAGCACACAATTAAAACCTCCAGGGATCCTTCTTTAATTCAAAATGGAGTCCCATGGCATTCAAAGGGAAAAAAAAACCTGCACTCAAGATTGAATAGAAAATGCCAGCTATTAGACTGAGCTCAAATCAGAGAATGTTAATACCCCTACAGAGAGGGCATTCAGACCTATCTGGGGACATTCTTTAAAAAAATCACAATCAAATGACTCTGAGATTGAGAGCTAGTAAACAACAGCTCTACAATCTGCCTTTTTATATATCGAAGTATAGAACTAACAAAGGCACAAGTTTAACATCCTTGTATAATTGTATCCAATATGAAAATCATATTTGGCAAGTCATACCAATGATAACTTTATTCTATTTATTCTATAAAAGAAAAGTACACTATTAAATGAGTAGGGAACCAATCCTTTGTGATCGAGAAACATTCACAAGCAAACAAAAAAATCCTGAGGCCAATTGTATGTAAATTATATTTGCCATGTGAAGTCAAATGACATATGCATTTCAACGATTTGGTCTATTCTGTATCAACCAGAGATCCTCCAAGCCCACTGATAAAACCATGTGTTCAGGACCTTTTAAAAAGGAAGAACAAGGTGGGGGGGATCTTATATCTGGGGAAATGATATTCCAAAGGGAGGGAGCCATCCCAGAAAAGGCAATTTTCTTTGGACCCACAGGGCATCTCCTGTTTGAGCAAGAGGTTGAACTAGAAGATATCCAAGGTCTTTCCATCTTGCTTGCTTGCTTGATTGATTGATGCACCTTTCTAATAGATGAGACCTGAAACATACGTATCTTGTCATCCAACATTCTCCCTCTCTTGTGGGCCACACAGTTGAAACTGGGGAAATGTTGTCTTTCAAATAACCTGGCCCCAAGCCATGTAGGCTTTAAAGAAAATTAGCACCTTGAACTACACCTGGAAGTGTATTGGTAACCAACTGAGCTCCCCCAAAAGAGATGACATGTATGCAGATCTCAACTTGCACAGGTTAATGCAGACTGCTGCATTTTGAACCACCTGATGTTTCAGGATACTTTTTAAGGGCAGTCCCATGTAGAATAGTTATCTCACCCAGCAGTTTTAATCTGGATGTAGAAGATTATAATTCATTATTTAAGGTTCTCCTGTGTTCATTCATTTGTTCCTTGCTTTGTTCAAAAGCAAGGAAAGTTGTATTTTCCTTGCTTTTCTCCTTCATGTTGTCTTGGCAGTTACATTATGGAAGCATTTACAGCTTTTCTTATAATATAATTATATTGAACTTATTAGAGTATAAAATACAAAGAAACTGAAAATTGTGGAAAAGGTGTAGGAGGAGAAAGAGAGAAGTGTAGGATAAAAGGGGAAAAAATAACTCCTGAGTCTTTTTGGTGCAGTAGAATGAACATAATAATATTACGGCCTCAACTTTTTACTTTGCAAATTCAACATATACATATAATATTTCTGTAACAAAAAAAATATTGTCTAATCAGTAAATTCCAGAATCAAAGTTTCATTTTTGTGTGTCTGAAGCACAAAATTCAGATGTCATTTCTGGATAGAAATGAAGTTAGATGCATTCTTCTCTTTAATTAAAGCATTTAATTAGACCATCTCTGCTAGTTCCATCAGTTTCTCCCATTGTAGAAATTATTATATCTTTCCATTTTTACACGTACAGCAGTCTCACTGCTGTCAACATGTATAACAACAAATATTCAATTTTTCTTCCAAGTCCTTTGTCCATTAGATTTACAGCTTTTCTTTAAAAAAGGCCTTGGGTTAAGCTGTTAGGGCACGCTTCCATTTTTTATCAGAATTTTGGATTCAGTACAGAAGTTTGAGCACCTCACTAGTCAAACAGCAAAAAAAAGAAAGAAAGAAAAAAGAAATGCATCACATGTTTGACTCTGCTTAAATAATTCAGCCAAATGAATCCTGGGGGATCAGCAGATCTTTAAAGAGTCAGGTCTGTGTAGGGAAAATGAAAAACTCATTCAGACATGATGTGCCAGTCTTAGCCAATGTTCTCAGATTTAATGATACTTAGTATATCTACTTCCATTAAAGCTAATTTAGAGCTTCAGTGATTAGTAGATAAAAAGACTGAAAGATATCGAAATAGGGGGGAAAAAAACCACAGCACTTTCACAAAAGGAGGGAGCAAAGGCTTTCAACACTGGGCAATGCTGAATTAATTTTTCCAGATGAATCTGAAGATTCCAAACATTTCTTATTTGAGATTGCCAGTGATTTTGCCAAATTCAGCTTGGTTTTTGATGGTGAAGAATATCATCTGCTGCAAAGTAACTGCCAAAGATCTTGTTTATTTCCAAAAAAGCCTTAAGTCTTGTAATGCTGTGAAATTTGAGTGACTAGCGGCAGGAACATAAGACAGTTCTCAACTTTGCTGTGCAGCTTGAATCTTCATCGCATCTCTTGTTGGTCACAGTCAAAATTTAGTTAACATTCAATGAATAGCATTTAGAAAATAATAGGTGACTTTTATCATTATATTAAAAGATGGTCCATATACATGGGATTGGGCCAGGAATGGGGTTCTTGGTTTAGTTCTCTGGTGCTGTGGCTCAGTAACTAAGATGCTGAGCTGGTCGGTCAGAAAGGTTGGCAGTTCTGTGGTTCGAATCCCTAGCACCATGTAACAGAGTGAGCTCCCATTACTTGTCCCAGCTTCTGCCAACCTAGCAGCATGAAAGCATGTAAAAATGCAAGTAGAAAAATAGGGACCACCTTTGGTGGGAAGGTAACAGCATTCCGTGCGCTGTTGGCATTTAATCATGCCGGCCACATGACCACGAAGATATATTTGGACAGTGCTGGCTCTTCGGCTTCGAAACGGATATGAGCACCACCACTAGAGTTGGGAATGACTAGCACATATGTGTGGGGGGAACCTTTACCTTTACTTTATAAACCAAGTGATGAACTTCAGTGGATGATGTGCTTTGGAGGGATGGTCCCATTCACCAGATATGGATTCCTGGAGATTAAACTGGTTGATTCTAACAAAAGGGCCCACAAGTTGATGGGGCAATGGCCCCCCCTTTCTAATTTAGCAACTTCTTTGTACAAACCACAACCTATATATGGATTTCGAGCAGCCACAGCATTGCTTACTGTGGTGTGTGAACCAATGACAACGCCCATCCACCATTAACTTTCAAAACACATTTCCACTGGAGATTCTAAGAACATCTTCTCTTTATGCCATCTACATTTCGTGCTCCTTTGGCATTGAGTCATGCCAGCCACATGACCATGGAGACGTCTTCAGACAGCGCTGGCTCTTCGGCTTTGAAATGGAGATGAGCGCCACCCCCTAGAGTCGGGCATGACTAACACATACAGTATGTGCGAGGGGAACCTTTACTTTTAGACCTCTCTGTAGGCTGTTATTCAACTTTTCCTTGACTTATCTCCAGAGGGAAAACAATTTAGTGCAAAATGAGATCTCTCATGGTAGGGTTGCTTAATTAAGAATAACTGGCAAAGTTTTAGTAGCATTAATTATCTCAAGTTTTTTTGCAGCTTGATTACTTTCTGATAGGGAAGAGTTTCCAAGTCAGACCTATTCAAATCAAGTTTTTGTTTTGCTCTGGAGAGCCAGGAAAGATTTCCCAAGGGTGCAACACAGAGGCCTCCAACAACACAATGCTGCGATGTTGAGAGTGACAGCCTGAGATTGAGGATTTGTAGCATGAAAAATATTGGACGTCTTCCCTTTCCCAAAAACGTAAAAAGTTCTGCTGCTATATTGCAAAAATTGCATGGTTCTCTAAATAGAAGGAAAATTACAGGCGATTGAATATTTGTCATTAGCGTTTCAGATGAATTGGTTAATGGGAAATGATAACTTGCAATGTTTCTGTTTCTATGCAAATCACTGATAATGTTGGAAAATACCCAGGAGCCTGTTAATCGTCATCAGATTGCAATGGGATAGAGTTATGTCTGTGTTTAAAGGACTTGTGAGATCTATAGGCTGAAATTACACAGACACAGCCACCCCCCCATTCATCCATTATGCTAAGCCATAAATATGATTTAATTGCTGTTTACACCCAGATACTGTAGTCTGTAAAGTATAATTTATGTCTTAGATGTGCCGATATTTGCAGTTGTAGTTTATTTTGCTCCTGCACCCATTACTGTAGAGTTCCTAAAACATATTAGGCATTATTATGAATAATGAATTAAAATAATGACATTATTACAAAAGTATTGATGTGATCTTTTTAATCCACAAGCTGCAGTCATAAATATTGTTAACTTGTTGTTGCTGGTATTGTGAGGAGATGCTGGTAAAACACTTAGATTTAAGTCACTGTGGAAAGATTGTATTGTGAAAGGACAGCATTCAGAATCCCACATTAATAAATAATAATAATAATAAATTATATATAACAGTAGAGATACTATTACAACTTTGTCTCCCTGAAGGACTGTGATAATGTTTATCTAAGAATTGCAGGTCTGAACCATTTTAGAGAGAAATGGTGGACATATTCTTTTAAACAAAATGGGGATGTCCATTTTTCCCCTCTTTCTTTGGCAGATAAAATAACCTAAAAATGTGATTTAAGGAAGACAAGGCTGTAGTTGGAATCATAGAGTTAACCCATGCAACAGTTTTGGTATAATTGAATTGTTAAGTAATTGAAGTGGAAATCATACAGAATACACCTTTATAGAGAAAATTGCATTAATTGTTAAAAATGCACATTACTGTTACACAAAATAGAGTGCATAAACATTTGTTTTAAGTGTGTCCTTGACATTTCTTCCACAAATGTTAAACATGTGATTAAATTAGCTTTTGGTTTATAACCGGTTACATTTGTTATTGTTGCAATTATTACATCATTACTTAAATAACAATAGCTATGTAAGAATAAATTCAGGGAATATTTCCTGTGCTTTTAAAAACTTCCCTGATATTTTGCCCCAGATACAAGTTGCAAGATACTTTTGGAAGTTGACATTGTCTTTATTTTTGTATTTCTAAATCATGTCAATTATCTAGCATTAAACAATTCATTTTGCAATTATTAGAAGGGATACAAAGAGATGTCTCCAGCTAATATATTATATGGCTAAGTTCCTTGGAGACCTTGAGGGAAAAAAATAGTTTGCAGTCAGATTTCCATCCTGGTCCCAAATGTTGATAGAAAAAGTTCAAAGTGAGTGTGTGAGCTCATTGGTTGAATACCGATAAGGACTGTGTAGAATTGGAAACTCTAAAGAATCAGTTTCCAATCTTACAAGGATTGTAATTTTTTTCAAATAAAGAGTTAATGACATATTACAATTTATACAAAATGTATCACATTTTTTTCATGAAAAGGATTAATTAGTCTTATGGGTGTGTGTGTGAAGCCTGGCAGTCCACAAACAATTCCATCAATGGACACATTGACCTAAAACCAGTCTATGAACCCTTCAAAATCGAAATCAACTTCACAGTGAATCAGAGACAGCATTGGCCCTCACCAATCCATGCATCTTCTCAACCAGAATGACTCCCAATCTCCTTATCACCACACTCATTGATGACTCATTGCTGACCCTCACTTGACACACCTACACCCGAAACCCTTATAAACAGAAGAACACAGGCACTGGTATCCCCTAAATTTCACTAAAAGATGTTACCCAGCTTGGGAAACCAACACACGAGCTCCAAGAACAAACCTTCACCTTCATCTTACACCTGAGCTACAGATATTCACCACTATTGCAAAACTTCTGTGTGTGTGTGTGTGATATAGATAAATAGGATAAGAGATAGACATTTATTTATTTACTTATTTATTTATTTGTCAAGCATGCACAGGATAACAGGTATAAGTATGAACATTGACATGAACAAAGGAAATGAATGCAAATAAATAGGACAGGGACAGTAGGCATGCTGGTGCGCTTATGCATGCCCCCTTCACGGACCTCTTAGGAATGTGGTGAGGTCCACGGTAGACGGTTTAAGGTTGAAGCTGTGGGGGTTTGAGGATGAAGCAATGGAGAAGAGCATTCCAGGCATTGAACCTTCTGTTGCTGAGGTCATATTTTCTGCAATCAAGTTTGGAGGGGTTTACCTTGTATTGATTGTTTACCCTTGTATTATTGTGGTTGAAGCTGAAGTAGTCAATAGGTAGAACGTTGTAGCAGACAATTTTGTGTACTATGCTTAGGTCTGACTGCAGGCAGCACAATTCCAGATTGTGCAAGCCCAAAAGTTCGAGCCTGGTGGCATAAGTTATTTTATTGTAAGCAGAGGATGGATGGATGGATGGATGGATGGATGGATGGATGGATGGATGGATGGATGGATGGATGGATGGATCTATAGATAGATATGATGGAAAGAACATTTGGAGGGGAAATTTAGTTCTTCCTGTACTATAGTTATTATGGCTATAATTTAATAGTATCAGATCAAAATCTTGATAACAATGATGATATTAATTAAATATACCTAATAATACTCGTTCAGCTTCTCAGATTTACATATACATTGTAATTATACAGTATACTATTTTGTGGCTGTATATACAATAGTGTTTTTACTTTCTATGTTTTATTACTAGCCACTAATGCAATAATTCCCATTTTAAAAAGTATTATGTATCTATCATCCCTTATTTTTTTACTTTTTAAGCCTCCATTATAATAATCTTGACTTCTAACATTTACTTATAGATATTAACTATAATAGTTTCCATCATATAACATCATTATGATGATGCCAAAATTAAAAAAAATGTGACTTCTGATGTCACAGAGAAAGCTCTGCGCTGTAATGTTGTGTATGCTTACATAAGAAAGATGTTTGTGTTGCAATGTCATCACAAGTTTTGTTATTTTTCCCATTGCCTCACTTTTACAAACACCTATAATCCAATGTTCCTTGTGCTCTGACATAATATGGGGGAGGTAGGGAGGAAGTGATGGGGAGAAGTGCTATTGTGTTATAATGCATTGCATAGAATTTATCTAGGGTACATTTAACTCCTATGTTACGCTGTTCTTTTGGTGCAATTTAAGAAGACTGCTGAAGGTTTTGAGGGCATTAAATTAATTCCTATGTAAGGCTGATGGATTCCCATAATTTGTTACTGGGGTGGACATGGTGGGGGGGGGGCAGCAGAGGAACAGAAGGATTTAGTTGAGTGCAATTTTCTATTCCTGAACATTTTATTAGGAGGATGAGTCACATCGTCTATATGACACAAGAAGGTCAATTGAAACATCTAGATATTATTTTTTGGTGTGCCTGGTATTTCTAATTCGATGATTTTATTTCTCCATAGCTCTTGCTGGCCATTTACTGAAATATAACAGAATTAAGGCATGTATGTCATTGGTCTAATAATGGATAAAGGTTTGGGAGGAGGGTTGTTGGTTTTTTTTTTAAATTCTATGAACTTCATGTTTAGTTTGTCATTTATTTTATTTTATTTTAAGTCAAAGTGCTTGATACGTTCATATAATGGTGATATGAAAAGAAGCAGTCTTAAATGGCATCCACTTCCAGGTTTCTGTATTTTTATTAGTCCTTCTATATTATTGTACTAAATCAATTGTCACTTCTTCTCCTTCCTGTTAGTGCTGTAGAGACAACAATTCTGAGATAGAGGTAATCACTATTCGTTCTTGTCCGTATCACAATTGGTTATTCAGTTCCAGTGACAAGCCAAGCCAATTGCTTCTGTCCACATTCATTACAGGCAATTGGAGTGTGGAACAGAAAAGGAAGAAATGTTTGCAAACAACAACCACTGCAAGTTACTGCTAAGGGCAAAACTATGTCTGCAAAAGTTTATTTAGGAACAAAGAATCCAGTTAGATTTTTCTGATCTTAGCTTTAAGTCTTGACAGTTGGAAACATTAAGCATCATTCCAGTATTTTAGAAAGCAAAACAACTCCAAAACAATAATCAAATTGAAGTGAATGTATGTGCTTGTGCATATCTCTATCTTTAAGGGAATATATACTTTAGATTGAACACTATTTTATTAGTGTTAGTGAAGATAGGCTCAAGATACCAAAGGATCTTGACAGACTTGAACATTGGGTGCTATCTTAACAAAATGAAATTCAGTTGTGAAAAAAGTAAGGTTCTACATTTAGGCGAGAAAAACAAAAATGCACAGGTACAAAACATGTGGTACCTTGCTCAGTAGTAGTAACTGTGAGTGGGATCTTGGAGTCCTAGTGGACAACCATTTAAATATGAGCCAGCAGGGTGCAGAAGTTGCCCCCCCCAAAAAGCCAACACAGCCCTAAACTGCATAAACAGAGGGGTAGAATCAAGATCACATGAAGTGTTAATACCTCTTTATAATGCCTTGGTAAGGCCACATTTGGAATACTGCATTCAGTTTTGGTCGCCACAATGTAAAAAAAAATGTTGAGACTCTAGAAAGAGTGCAGAGAAGAGTAACAAAGATGATTAGAGGACCGGGGGCTAAAATAAGAATGGTTGGAGGAGCTGGGTATGTCTAGTTTAATGAAAAGAAGGCTAGCAAAGACATGATAGCAAGTATTCCGATATCTCTGGGGTTGCCACAAAGAAGAGGGAATCAAACACCTGAGAGAAGCAATGGGTAGAAACTAATCAAGGAGAGATTCAACTTAGAAGTAAGGAGAAATTTCCCGACAGTTATAACCATTAATCAGTGGAACAACTTGCCTCCAGAAGTGGTGAATGCTCCAACATTGGAAGTTTTTAAGAAGATGTTGGATAACCATTTGTGTGAAGTGGTGTAGGGTGTCCTGCTTGAGCAGTGGGTTGGACTAGAAGACCTCCAAGGTCCTTTCCAACTCTGTTATTCTATTCTTTCTATTCTATACTAACTCAAAGGATATATCAATGCAGGGTGTAATTAGATGCAAAAATTGCCCAGGTTTAGGATTGTGGACAGGGCATGGTGGAGATTTAACCACTTCTATTTATTAGACACATTTCATTGCATTTGTCAAAAGATTGATAGATCTCAAATTCTTATTTACATCATATCAGATTAAAAAAAAAACAAGATAGCATTTTTAGTGATGGCACAAAACAAAGATCTAGCACTGACACCAAAAGATCCCCAATATTTCTCTTTCTTTTTTCCTGTTTATTTTCTCAATTATTTCCTCAATGTACTGTTAAAAGATGTATACCAGCATCCTGATTTTAAAAGAAAGATAAAAACAAAGAATGGAGGAAAATAAAGCCAAGCCAGGTAGACTGTAAGAGAGATGACCATACAATAAAAGTCACGATACTCCTATTTCAAGAACCAGAATCCTACATCTAACTCAATATACTTAACTGAAAATAACTCCAGTTAACTCTAGTACAAATTGTCCTCTCAGCCTTTGCAGAATATTGCTGTCTGCAATTTTGAATATCTCTTCCCTGCACAATTTTTTTGGGATCCAACCTAGAGTTCCATGTTGGAATGATTCATACTGCTGTGTACAGCAGATTCTCCCCTGTGACAATGTCACAAGAATGTTTATCAATAAAGGAGAATATTTGTAGCTCAGGGTTGGAATGAAGGGTCGTTAGTGCTCTCTGAACTTCGTTGTTTTATTGCAGATATTTGATTCACTGTTATTTTTTGCACAGTAAACATAACTCTGAGCAGAAAGTCACTGTGTAAACCCAACTGCATGACTAAACATTGATTTTAATAAGGTTGAAAAATAATTTCATCTAATGCATGATTAGATGGTTCTTGAAGTAGCATTGCAGTGTTTATCGGGCCTCTAGTTAAAGGTAAAGGTTCCCCCTGCACATATGTGCTAGTCAACTATAGGGAATGGTGCTCATCTCTGTTTCAAAGCTGAAGAGCCAGCACTGTCCGAAGACGTCTCTGTGGTCATGTGGCCAGCATGACTAAATGCCAAAGCGGCACAGAACACAGTTACCTTCCCACCAAAGGTAGTTCCTATTTGTCTACTTGCATTTTTTACGTGCTTTCGAACAGCTAGGTTGGCAGAAGCTGGATAAAGTAACGGGGGCTCACTCTGTTATATGGCACCAGGGATTCGAACTGCTGAACTTCTGACCTTTCTGATCGACAGGCTCAGCGTCTTAGCCACTATTGGTCCCTAGTTAGAGACAAGTAAATTTATAAATGCAGTAATTTCCATCCAGCTTGGCATCATTTCTAAGCAAATAAAGGTGGCTTGCAAACATGTTTCTGGAAATTTTAAGCATTCTGTGGCTTCTGTTCTCTACCAGGTATATATATATTTTACACAGTATACTATAAAAATAATTTTGTTTCGCCAAGGGTGGTGATGGTGGTAAACAGATATCATGAAGGAAGGGAGGGGAAGAGAAGAATCTGGAAAATTATATGGCTAGGTTACACGTTCCCTCTCAAATATTTGCTCCTAATGTCTTGACATAATTGGGCATGGTGGTAAATAAGGACCTTGAGGTAATGTTGCTTTTCTACTTTGAAGTTCCTGTACAGCTCTGTTGCTCTGAGATTCACTTAAATGCTTCTCAGAACTGAAGCTTCAACCAGCAACTCTAAAAGAGGCATGAAACTCCCTGTGGGAGAGAGGCTGGGAGCGTGCAGAGCCTTTCCTCTCCCACCTTTCTCCCCCTGGGAAATTTGAGTAGGTTTCTCTCCCCTCTGCCCCCACCTCCATCTCTCTCAAACTTCCTCTGATGTCTTGCTTGCACAGAGCTTTCACTTTTGCTTTATAAAATCACTTGAAGCAAAGCTTAGAGCTAATGCTGCTAGATGAATAAATAACTTCTCTGAGTGTTGTGGGTAATGGGAGGCAGTGAGGTAGAAGAGGGGGAGAAAATTGGGTTTGTGAGAGAGGGTCTGATGATATTGCAATGATATGATCACACAATGAATTATAGCACTGGAGAAGACTCCTGCAAGTCCTTTGGACTGCAAGGCAATCAAACTGGTCAGTCCTAGAGGAGATCAAACCCTGACTGCTCTTTAGAAGGCCAGATCCTGAAGAGGAAACTCAAATACTTTGGCCACCTAATGAGAAGGAAGGACTCACTTGAGAAGAATCTGATGCTGGGAAAGACTGAGCACAAAAGAATGGGACGATAGAGAAGGAGGTGGCTGGCTGGAGTCACCGAAAGCAGTCGGCGTGAGCTTAAATGGACTCCAGAGGATGGTAGAGGACAGGAAGGCCTGGAGGAATGTTGTTTATAGGGTCACAATGGGTCAGACATAACTTCACAGCTAGCAGCAACAACAATGATGACACACATGTGGGTTTGAAAACTACATTTTTAATATACACAGATGTGCTTATAGACAGCTCACTTCATTATTACACCAAATTGGATCATTGGAGCCCTCAAAAATTTGAAAATTGTCTTCTCCCCTCATGAATGGAATTTATCAGCACCTAAAGAATTATGGATATTTCATTCATGGAGAAAGATGAGCAGTGTGGTGGCCTATGGGTGAAGACACTTGCCTCCCACTCAGAAGGCTGATAGTTCAATCCTAGCAGCAGATATTTCTGTATCAGGGTGTAAAGAGAAAACATCTGCTGTGAACTTCATATAGGCATCAGGAAGGGCATCTGGCCGGTAAATATTCAGCTCACTAGCCAGTTACCCCAAGTCTACCCCAAACAAAGGGATTACAGAGTTATAAAAATAAAAAGAAATCATGGAGAAAGACATCAATAAAATAGTGTGGTATTTAGTTGCTACAGTGGTTAAGTAAATTAGGACCAAAATACTCATAGTGAATGATTTATTTGATTGATTGCTTTAATCCTATTCAGCACACAACTCATGAAAGTTCAGTGGGTGACTTTAAGAAGGTCACAATCTCTTAGCCCAAGCTACTGCAAATAGTTGTTGTGGGGGGAAATGGAAAAGAGAATTGTGAATGCCACCTTGAGCTCCTGAATGAGTGGAAAGAGATAAATCTAATGAGTGAATAAATTATTGTCCCTTTGAATGCTAATTCTTACTTGACTTGTGACAATGGATTGATAATATATGTTCTCAATCTGTGTTTAAACTAGTTCATTTTCAGTAGGAATGGATTTTCATTTGATCACATAATGAGTTGCTTTAAAAATAGATAACGCACCTTACTTGGCATCTATTCCATAACATCCGTAAATTTATCCTCAAGAAAGGCAAAAGTATTTCTTAAACTATTATCATAATACCTATCTATCTTTGGACAATATGTTTCTCTATGGCCTAGATTTAAGTATGAATTTAAAAATTGAATTAATCCTATGTTATCTGATTGATAATATACAGAAGTTTCTCTTTGTTAACATTAGATTTTTTTAAAAAGAAAATAAATTTAAACAGTATAATGAACAGTATTGTATAATGACTAATGTATTTTTTTTAACTGTTGTATCTGTTTCTTATATTTCATAAATAAGAAGTAATAAAGACATATTTGGAGATACTTGTATTTGTATTTAATAAATTTAAAGGCCGCCCAATCCCGAAGGACTCGTCCAATAAAGAATTCTATTCTATTCTATTCTATTCTATTCTATTCTATTCTATTCTATTCTATTCTATTCTATTCTATTCTATTCTATTCTATTCTATTCTATTCTATTCTATTCTATTCTATTCTATGATCCTGTCCAGATAATTGGCTGCTTTGGATTCTGTAAATGGGTTCTTAATAAATACATTATGGGATAAAGCTGCATAGTTCAATAGCCTTTCCACCAATTGTAGTGTCTGATAATAGCCATCTTTATGTTTGATATAGAATTGATCGTAGTTGTGTAAAAGGACTAGAAAGAGTAGTTTTCTGTACAAGATTTGGCTTTATGCTTCTTGAAGAGCTAAGAACAATGTCCCTAACACTTTATATCATTTTCAGTTGAAGCTGTCAAATATTCTCTCCTGCCCACAATGCTTCTCACAACAGGGTAAGGGTTTAGAGTAATACATTTGGGACATTGTTTTACTCTCTTCTTTAATGTAGCTTTGTTTTACCCTCTTCTTTAATATAGCTTTCTTTAGCTAGCATGAACTGTTTCAGAATAATAAGTGGTTTCCAAAAGAAACTGGGAGACAGGGAGTTCTAGTCTTCCCCGAGGCACAAAGCCATCTGGGTGACCTTGGGCCAGTCATTATCTCTCAGCCCTAGGAAGAAGAAAGCAAGAGCAAACCTCTTCGTAAATCTTGCCCAAAGAACTGTCCACCTTCTGGAGTTGCTATTGTGGGAAAATTGAAAGAGGGGGCATTGCATACACCACCTTGAACTCTAAAAATACAGGATGGGAAAGGAAAAGGGAAACTTAGTTCTGCCCTCTTCCTCTTCTGCCTTTCAAAAATGATCTTCAGATGCAGTTTCTCCTCAAACTTCTGTTCTAATGTGGGAATGGAATGGGAATATAAAAGTAGAAATATAATGAATGAATGAAAAGAAAGAAAGAAAAATACTGAAGTAAGATTTTTACTACTATTCTTGCAGAGCTGTCCTGATTGGTTTTAAGGCTATAATTTCATCATGCACTGGAACATAAAGTATGATTCATAGTCTCAGGAAAGGTAAATGCAGCTAAGGAAACAAAATGAAACTGAAGCCCAGAATACATAATTTATCCAAACACCTCTGTGAAAACAAATGTCAGTCCATGTGAGCCAACCGAAATGGAATTGAGGTTCAAATGAGGACTGCTATGCATTTTAACATGGAGCCAAACATGAAACAGTTAATTGAGCAATAGAAATGTATAGTACACACTGAGTTAATGTAACTGGGATTGTTATTTTAAACCCAGTGCCAAATAAGAAGAGGTGACATTTTGTATAGCAGCCACCAAGATATTTTTAGGATTTCTGTGTGTTTGAAAACCAAATGACTGATTTCTACCAACATCATTTAAAGTTTTCAAAGGATTTATAATTTATAATTGAGCCACGGTGGCACAGTGGTTAGAGTGCAGTACTGCAGCCTACTTCTGTTGATCACTGGCTGCCAGGAGTTTGGCAGATCGAATCCCACCAGGCTCAAGGCTGACTCAGCCTTTCATCCATCCGAGGTGGGAAATATGAGAACCCAGATTGTTGGGGGCAATATGCTGACTTTGTGAACCACTTGGAGAGGGCTGTAAAAGGATTGTGAAGTGGTATATAAGTCTAAGTGCTATTGCTATTATTAATTACCTAGCTATAACTTGGCTTATCTCATCGACATGGCCAAAGAAAATGGCTTCGCCCATGTCACTGTGTTTCTCTTCCTGAATCAGAATGTGTGAAACATAGTTTACAATTTTAAATTGTAACAATGGTTACATTGTTGAGACACCCTCCATAACTAGAAATCTTAGCAAGTTGCTTCCTGGGGAAGCCTGTGACTTCCTTTCCTCCTTAGTTGGTATCCTGGTCATGATTCTAACCCCTAAGCTTCACTTTTCATTGTTCAATTAATAGGAAAAAAAAACCAAAATATTGTGACATTGTGCTGGAAATGGGGCCACGGCAGGGGTGGGTTCCTACTGGTCCTTGCCAGTCCTTGTGAACCAGTTGGTCGGTGAACCGGAAATAATTAACTTCTGGGAACGCCAGTACCGGTCCTGGCCCCTGTTGCTGCAAAGCGCCCTTGCCGGCGTGTTGCAGCTTGCTCGCTTGCTCCCCCGCCATCTGCACTAAGCTAGCCCAGCCTGCTGCTCACTGATTGGTTGGAGTCCAGCCAATCAGTGAGCGAGCTGGAGGCAAAGCGTTTAAAAGCTTAATGCTTGACCTCCATTTGAAAACTCCCTTCGCCTTCCAGGAGCTTGCTGCTTCCCCCTCAGGTAAACAACTAAGCCCTGGCGGCGGGACTCAGGAGGCTTCGGGTAGGCGGCTGTGGCCCAGCTTTTACGAGGGAAGGCCTAAAGGCCTTCCCTCGCAAAAGCCACGGGCTGGCATACACCACACAGCCGAAGCCGCGTGGGAGTGGTAGCGACCTAGCTTTCACAAGGGAAGGCCTTCAGGCCTTCCCTAGCAAAAGCCGTGGGCTGGTGGCGAAGGCGGCCTAGCTTTTGCAAGGGAAGCTCCCCGCCAGTCCCCTCTCCAGCCTCGCCTAGCTGGCTAAACCTGCCAGGCAACCTGCTTAGTGTCTTACCTGTTCCTGATGCCTTTCTGCCTGCCTGCTCCCTGTTGCTTCCATCCATCGCGACGAGGATCCATCGCATCGGAGTGCTACTGATCCTGCCTGCTTGTAAGTGACCCGAGTTTTTTTCTTTTATTTTTTTAATGTATTTTAAAATAATATTTTATTTATTATGCATAGAATTTTTTAAAATAGTTTTATTTAAAAGTATTGAGTGTAGAATATTTTAAAATGGTTTACTTCAATTTATTGGATTCGTTTTTTAAATTGTCTTAGATATTTAAAAGAAGATTCTATCCAAAATAAATTAAAATAAACCATTTTTAAAATTTTATACTCAATACTTTGAAATGTATTGTGCATATATTTTTTAAAAATAGTTTTATTGTAATTTATTGTGTATGGAATATTTTAAAATGGTTTACTTCAATTTATTGTGTGCGTGGAATAGTTTGAAATAGTTACAGTATAAATTATTGCTGGTGGATTGGAATATTGGTTACAGTATACTATGGCCGGTACAATACCTTAAAATAGTTACAGTATAAATTATTGCTGGTGGATTGGAATCACGGTTACAGTATACTATGGCTGGTACAATACCTTAAAATAATTATACTATAAATTATTGCTGGTGGAATATTTAACAATGGTTTTTAAGGATTTCTTTTATTTATAGAATATCTTTTTTAAATTATTTTTTGGGGGATTTTATTTTTAATTGTTTATAAAATATATTTACTACAAGAAATGTTATTCCTTTTTACAAATGTTTTCTTTGTGGTGCAATATGTTGCTTTTAAGTGTTCAGACGAGGTTTATGTGTCTCAAAGTGGCTGCTTTTCTATGGGCAGGCCAGGTTGGTGCAAAGCAGCTTTGCCAGATTTAATGTGTTTCACCCTCATTGTTTAGGTAATTCTGAGGTGGTTGATGGTTCTGTGAGCGCCTGTCCTTTATAATTTCTCACAATGCCTTGATGGTTTTTATTCCAGTGACTTTGACTTTCATTTCCTTAGGCTTAGGAAAAAAAACTGATTTCATTGGCAGTCTTTTCTTGGGGGGGGGGATTCTTATTTTTTGGTGTTTTCCTGGCACTGTCATAGTTTGTATGCGTGGGTGGGTGTGTAATGGCCCGCAGTTATCTACGCATTCATAATGATCTAGTAATATTTCCTTATTCATTTTAGGGACCTTTCCTTACATAATTGGTCTTTTCTTTCATACTTTTGGATTTCTAATTTCTGTTTCCATTAGTTAGCAATTGCTAAAACCAATCCCATGTGAAAAAGTATTCAAGGCCTTCTTGATTTTAATTGTCAATTTATTTATTCCTGCACATTGTAATATTTATTCATTTACATATCTCTGTTTTTCCACTGTTGTGCAAACACAATTCCAGCAGCCGCTAACATGTGTAAAATTAAATGTATATTATACTCCCTTTCAAATAGCCAACAAAATATATCTGGTTTTAATTCCATATCTTGCTTTACGATTGCTTCTAACCACTAACTTCTGAATAGCTACTTGGACCGACCTAAGTACTAATTCATAATTTCATATCTGGTCACATGGGTGGCAAGCCACTCCCATCTGGTCACATGGGTGGCAAGCCACTCCCATCCGGTCACATGGGCAGAAAGCCACTCCTACAAAGGAGGCCACACCCACAGAGTAGGTTCTAACAATTTTTGAAACCCACCACTGGGCCACGGTCACTGCACGTGGGGAAGACATGGTACTTCCAATTGGAAGATGATGGTGGTTTAGTAGAACATTGATCAATGTTCTACTAAACCACCATCATTTTCCAGTTGAAAGTACCATGCCTTCTCCATGTGCAGTGACCATTTAGAAAGACTGAATGGTGATTTAGTAGAGAGAGTGCATGGAAAGAGCTGGAAAAGTCAGGCAATGACCAGATTAGTGGAATAAGAATATTGTCAGGATTCCAATGGATGCCCTCATTAAATCATGAGTCTCGAGTCAAGCTTCAAAAGAATCCAGTTATTTATTAGGAGCTTCATGTTGGCACATTCCCAAGCTCTGATCCCATGTAATTTATGGTCCCAATCGTGACAGTTTCCCCCTCCCCCCCCCAGGTTGTGTCATCAATCACATTTGCCAACGGGGAAATTTCATGGGTTGTAGAGATTACTCCCCTCCTGCCACTGTAAGTAATCCTGGGATACAGCCTTGAGAGATATAAGTCTGGAATGTGCATCTGTCTTTTGCTGCTGTGCCATTTCATCGATTTCCCATCCCCCCTTTCCTATGGCAACTCAAGAGCAGGCCAGGGGTGCTTTGCGACTTGACATAAGAACTCTAGAGAAAATTTGGCTCAAAAACATTGTGGTGGTGGTGGGTTGTCAGCAAGTTGATGCATAGTTGAACAGATGAGTAAGGGAATGAATTAGTGTGGAAATAGACAATGAAGTCTAAATTCTTCTTCTTCCCAGACTTGTTGATATTGACTTGTTGATAGTAACACTGATGATGTTCCCCAGATAGGAAATGAAATGTCTGCAAGAAAATAACTAAACTCAGAGAGCACCACAGACAACACACTCAGCTACAAATATCCTCTTCTACTGGAACTTAAGTAGAAGAACTGACGAACTTGCCACAGGAGAAAATAACACTTTCTTTGCTCAAATAAACTACCAAGCAGTCCAGAAAAAAAGGACATTTAAATTGATTTTAGACATTTACCAGTAATGGGGTTTCTTCCCCCCCCCCATTTTTTAACTGGGTCAAGAACAGATCTATGTAACATCTCTGCATTATGTTCATAATATACTATAGAAATATTTTCACAGATTGCTCATATCTACTATTTGGATTGTCAAGGAAGTTGACATAAATGAAATGATAATATCACAGATTAGGAACATAAGAGTATGAATTTGATGTTCACATATTTTGCCTAATGCACTGATTTTAAATTAGATATTCAATAGCTATTCCCAGTAAAAAAAGAAATCAATCAGGTGATGAAAACTACAACTGTCTTCACCCATAATAATATTTTTCTTGTCCATAACATTTTGACTGGAGGATGAGAGGTGGAAGTGAAGCAAAGTGAAGATCTATATTTATTAATGACTTAGCTATGACTTAAATTCATTTCATCAATAGAAAATGTTTTTTTCCTCTATGTCACTGTATTCCTCCTCCTGAATCAGAAAGTACAGTAGCTTTAAGTAGACTTATAGCAAATTCATAATCATATCTTCCTATAAGACTATTTCCTGGCAACCTTCCTGCCCAAAACAGTAGCATTACTATCTTAAGACAATTCAATGCTACTTTTTCTCAGTTTCATAAATATTTTGGCATTACAGAATAGTGTCAACGAGAAAGGAATTATTTCTTTTTGAAAATGTACACTAAACGTGGCTTAAACTCAAAAGAAAAGGAGATCTAAGAAAATGCTCTTTTTATAAAGATATTATAACACATCTCTATATTGTTTTTTATCATATTGCTTTTATTCTTAGCATTAATTTGGTGCCTCTTGTAGAATTGTCATTTATTCATAAATGACTCACATTTCCATTTTCACAGACTAAAATTTGTCTACCTTCAAAAAACCTACATTAGGATTTAGTTTGGGGAAAAAATCAAATTGTGTAAGACAAAAATTACTTGCCAGTTGTCTGTGGAGTTTCTCAAGTCATCCAGGTCATAGCAATCTCAAAGGTGCTTTTTCAAAAGGTAACTGGACTGGGTTTTCCCCCCCTCTTTCAAACCTATGATCCTCTCTGCCCAGAAGTCCACATTGGTTTGAAAGAGGGTTAAAGAAAAGCCATTTATAGGGAGTCAAACTATTCTCCAAAACACCTGAGGATAGGACAAGAAGCAATGGGTGGAAACCAATGAAGGAGAGAAGCAACTTAGAACTAAAGAGAAATTTCCTGACAGTGAGAACAATTAACCAGTGGAACAACTTGCCTCCAGAAGTTGTGAATGCTCCAACACTGGAAGTTTTTAAGATGTAACCATTTGTCTGAAGTGGTATAGGATTTCCTACCTAAGCAGGACTGAGAGTTGGACTAGAAGACCTCCAAGGTCCCTTCCAACTCTGTTATTTTATTTCTATATGTTAACATTGAACAGCCCTCCCTCAACAGAGGGGTGGTGGTGATAAGACACCCCCTAACTCCGGTCTACAATGCAGTCCTTTCAGAAGTTCCAAGAAGATTCCACACCCATTTGCACTCTGATGCAGATAATCCTGAAGGCACAGATAAACCCCCAAGTGGCCACAAGAGTTCTCAGGGAATATGCTAACACCCAAGTGACAGCAAAGAAATATAATCCTTCCAACCCCACATCCAGGGTCGAGCTGCTACGAGTTCACGAGAACCCATAGCTAATGTTATGGTTGGTTCGGAGAACCTCCAAATCCCACCCCTGGTTAGCCCCTCCCACCCACCCCTCCCAGGAGTCTCCACACAGCCTGTTTTTGATGTGAGGTAATTGCAGGGCCAGCGCGGAGGGGGAAAAATGGGCTTCCTGGAAGTTACAGAACGGAATGGAAGGGCCCATTTCTGGTCTCCAGAGGGCCTCTGGAGCCCAGGGAGAAGTATTTGCCTCCCCCCTGAGGCTCGAGGAAAGCTCTGGAGCCTAGATAAGGCGAAACTTACCCCCCGCCCGCCATGGTGCAGGAGGCTGACTAGGTCACACCCACTATGGCCACGCCCACCCAGCAACCAGGCAGAGAACCTGTTGCTGAAATTTTTGTAGCCCACCGCTGCCCACATCCCCATTCTTTCAGAACGAATCCTTCCTCACCCTGTCAGAACCAATGAAGCTTTTTAGATGAGAAGCAAAACATCTCAAGGGGAAAAAACCAGTCCAGTTGCCTTTTGAAAAAAAAATCCATTTGAGACATATTTGCCAGTTGACACCAAGAATGCTGATACCAAGGAAATAGATATGGGAATTTCTCTTGTTTTATCATAGATCACTATTTTCAATGTTCCATCTATAACTTATTTCTTTCTAGAGTATATTAATTGGCCTATACAGAATTACTTACTGCACTTACTGAAATAGTTATTTATTGAAAAACTTTCAGAATTGGGAGGTTTGCCAATGAAGAAATCCCTTTACTATTGCCTCCTTCAATGATGGGGTGTGATTTTTTTTGGGGGGGGGGGGCTTCTCAGTCCAACCTATAACTCTAGAATCTCATACAAGTACTAACCAGTTCTAAATCTTAGCTTTTATAGATCACTCAAGTTCAGCTAACTGCTGCCTAAATGACCCTCCGCTTTCATAAGCGAGAATGTGTGGGCAGCAGGGAGAAAATAATTACTTTTATAGTATATTTATGGGCTTCTTAGCAATCTTGAGATGATGAGATAATAAACAAAAATGGGCTCCTGATCCAGTTTAGCCTTCTACTTTGTCCCCAATTCTACAAAACTGCAAATAGAACAAGCCAATTCTTGGATGTTGGAAAATAAATGCAGTGAAGAAAGCAGAGGATAGGGAATTTTCTCCAGAAGTTAAGGAAATTGTGTTGCTATGGATTGTGACTTTACTGTGGATTCCTCCATCCTCAGTAGAGTGAAGCAGTCTAAATTAATTCATTATCTATCCATGACTAGTTCTCATTAATGTCCGGTCAGGTTAATGTGTCACCTCTATGAATGCTTTAGGCTAGTCATTAGTGATTGTGTATATGTTGGAGAACTGGGAGCATTTATACTGATCCATTTGCTCATTGGAAAGGTGGCATTGGCACTTTAGCTGCAGTATTGTATTCTAACAAAGAGCTAGTGGTGATCGGTATCATTAAGGCCAAACTTAAAGGGTGTTTTTTTTTCCCATTCTATCCAAAAGGATATAAAGATCCCAACAGTTGGAGCTACTTGGCAACTTTTATCTCACAGTGGTGTTACATGTGAAGAACTGATGAGCACCAGATTGTCCTTTGGTAGCCCCAGATGTGCTCTTCAAAGGAAGATAACGGGACGATTATGAAACTTCTCAAATCAAATGTTTTTCGCCTTCACATCAACACCTATAACTGATCCCCGGTCATCCAATTAATAAAAAAATAAATTAGATTTGGTTTTGGCTTTGAACTCTGGTGCCGCATTGGTTGGAATGAATTCCTGCAGGCTAACCCTGCCGATCACCTGGAATTCAATCCTCTGATGGGGGTCAAGATTGACTCAGCCTTCCATCCTTCCAAGGTCAGCAAAATTAGGACACAGATTGTCGGGACAATATGCTGACATTATAAACCACTCAGACCATTGTAACTATGGGGTAATATATACATCTAAATGCTATTGCTATTTGTTATCTCCGCACTAGGGGTGAGTTCTAAAAACTCTGTATGACTCTTCTCAACCACTTTGAAGATTGGATTGTGTCTAACACAGTTTCACATGGTGTAGGTCACTGTGATATCAACATGGGGGGGGGGGGATCACTGATATCAACACAAAAATAATATCAATCCAAGAAACAGCTGCTTTAAACATTCTCTTGTTTATCCCACACCTACCATGGTCATTTAAAAAAGTAAAGGTAAAGTTTTTTCTCGCTCATATGGGCTAGTCATCCGCCCCCGACTCTAGGGGGCAGTGCTCATCTCCGTTTCAAAGCCGAAGAGCCAGCGCTGTCCAAAGAAGTCTCCGTGGCCATGTGGCCGGCATGACTAAATGCTGAAGGTGCACGGAATGCTGTTACCTTCCCACCAAAGGTGGTTCCTATTTTTTCTACTTGCCTTTTTACATGCTTTCGAACTGCTAGGTTGGCAGAAGGTAGCACAAGGAACAGGAGCTCACTCTGTTACATGGTGCTAGGGATTTGACCCATCAAACTGCCGACCTTTCTGATTGACAAGCTCAGCGTCTTAGCCACTGAGCCACCGTGTCTCTTTCACCATGATCATTTAACAGCATTTAATTATTATGATGCCTTTACCTCTTGATTTGTTCAGAGGAAAGAATATATTCCAATATTTGTATGCTTGTTTGATGGTGTCATTTTGTTTATACACTTTTGGTATTCATCAGTAATGTTCCAATGGATCTGAAGTGCCAATGTTTTTGTTAGGTTTCTTTTAATTTCCCAGAGTATCTGCCATATTTCAAAGAATGCAAAACAGCTCTAATCCATGCCATGAATTCAACTCTAAATGAAACTGAGTATGTGAATGAAAAAATATCTCCATGGTCATTGCAGCTGGAAAGTTTTAGGATGATCTCTTTGACTTAGTAAGAAAAAAAAGATGCTTTACTAAATGGTTATTCTTGCTTTCTGAAATTTTATTTAGATTTCTTGTAAGACATATTCATAGATTTGAAGATGTTGCCCTGTTTGAAATGTGATAAAATATCTTGCATTTTCTTCAATCAAAAAAAAAGAATAAGAAGAATAAAGGATGAATTCTGATTTCTCGGCAATCTGTGATTAGCTGCTAATTTTAGGTTCTTCTAAGAGAATCCCTTGTATTCTAAATAATTGGACCGACTTCAATGTATCATGTTATCATAAGGTAACCATTAGAAACTAATCCGTGAAATACGTAAGTTTAATTTACACTTTCAAAACGTATGCTTAGAGATAACTAAAAATACCACAAGTTCCTCATTAAGAGTACAATCTAATGCTTTCCCTTCTCTCAGCATTGCATCTCAAAATTAAGCATTATATCTTGTTGAGTTTAATAGTTAACCTAGTATAAGTAGGTTTATACCATGTCTTAGTGGGGACGCGATGACTCAGTGGCTAACATGCTACGTTTTTCTATCAGAAAGGTTGGCAGTTTGGCAGTTCAAATCCCTAGTGCCGCATAATGGAGTGAACTTCCAGTACTTGTCCCAGCTTCTGCCAACCTAGCATTTCAAAAGCATGTAAAAATGCAAGTAGAAAAATAGGAACCACCTTTGGTGGGAAGGTAACGGCGTTTAGTGGTGCCGCCAACATGACCATGAAGACATCTTCGCACAGCGCTGGCTCTTTGGCTTTGAAACGGAGATGAGCACCGCCCCCTGGAGTTGGGAACGACTGGCACATATGTGCAAGGGGAACAATTAGCTTTGCCTTTAAGTAGGATTACAGCCAAAATATGGTTACCAGGCTTGGCTGCTGGCTATGTTCTGAAGTGAGCTGGAGACCTGAAAGTAAGGTATTGTTTGAGATGCAAAATCATCAAATTTAAAGTTTATAGGACTCAAAAGCTGGTTTAAACTAACATGCAGACAACATTCTCTTTGCCAACACACAGGCAAAAATGCACTTATGAGGATCACAGCTGTATTGTATTTAGGATGGAGTTAATAGAACAAATAATATTTTCTTCTACATAATGGCCTTATGTGAGAATATCACATAAATCAGTTTTAGATTTATCTTTCTTTTTTTTCACCCTTCTTCCTTCCTTTGGAATAGAGAGTTCTATAATTAATTATTTGGAATCATGAACAAAATATAATTCCATCTCAAATTCATTTCAAATATTAGCATTGTGGAAGATCATCTGCCAGAGGCAGTAAATATCACAGAACAATTTGGACTTGTGCAAGAAGATATCAAGAAGATGACGACACCTAATGAATAACAATGAGTCCTGAAAACTTGATCTATGTGAAGTGCATATTATAGCAAGGGTGCCCTTAATTTCTGCTAATCACCAAATTACCTTGAAGAACTAAGAATGAAACAAAGAATGAACTAAGAATGAAACAAAAAAAACCAACAAAGAGCAATAAATAAATAAATATATTTCTGAATTCAATTCATGGATTTCTGAATTCATTCATGGATTTAATTTAGTTGGGCTAGACAATGAGTAGGGGGTGAATGAAGTCTAGATCATGGCTTAATATAGGCTTGCAAGGTTCTCACATATGCTGGACCCCATCTTTATGCTAAAACTGGGTGTAGCATGAACAGAGATTCCACAAGTGAATAAGAAAGTTGGTTTTTTGGTATTTTTATCTTTTATCTATAAAGAAAGTCGATAGGTAAGTGAGCCTCCTTTGCCACCAACTTCAGTTTGAAGAACATGTCTTTGATGGTTAAAGGCAGCATAATACACAGTGATAGTAAAAAGGGGAGGATCTAACAGGGGACAGTAGCATGAAAAAGAGAATTCTTTTACCATTTTCTACCAATTCTTTTGCCTTGTTAGTCCAACTGATACCATGCAACTTTCCAGATGTTGTGGAATTCCAATTCCCATACAGTGGCATATACTATTACAGCATGACAAATTGGGAGAATTATGGGATAATAGCTTACAATACCTAAAAGGGATGGTGGCTCAGTGGCTAGGACACTGAGCTTGTCAATCAGAAAGGTGGGCAGTTTGACGGTTCGAATCCCTAGCGCCATGTAATGGAATGAGCTCCCATTACTTGTCCCAGCTTCTGCCAACCTAGCAGTTCAAAAGCACATAAAAATGAAAAGTAGAAAAATAGGGACCACCTTTGGTGGGAAGGTAACAATTTTCCGTGACTACTATAAGAGCGTAACAGCATTCTTTGACACATACACACACACAGGCACACAAACACACACACACGTCAAAGTATCTTGGGAACTATAATAGCAAATGGTTTTAAATACTTAGAATAGTAGCTTCTAAAAGTAAATAATAGCTTATAAAAGTACCTAAGAATGATGCCAATAAGTACATTCTCCTTTCTGAAAATGGAAGTATAAAGTAAAGGAAGTTATACTGGAAGCAGTGGTGGGTTTCAAAAAATTTTAGAGCCTCTTCTGTAGGTGTGGGCCTGCTTTGTGGGAGTGGCTTGCCGCCCATGTGACCGGGTGGGATGGCTTGCCAACCATGTGACTGGGTGGGGGTGGCCAACTTGTAAAATGCGGTGAAACTCACTTAACAATGCTCTTGCTTAGCAACCAAAATGTTGGCTCAGAAACTCTGGCATTTGAAGCACGCAAGTCTTAAAGCTGTCAAGTTGCAAGATCCTTGCACCCCTAACCCTTTAGAAAAAAACCCCAGGGGTGTTCAAACTTGACAGCTTTAAGACTTGTGGACTTCAACTCCCAGAATTCCGCTTCCAGTCATGTTGGCTCAGGAACTCTGGCATTGAAGTGTGCAAGTCTTAAAGCTGTCAAGTTACAAGACCCTTGTATTCCTCCTCTCGCTCTTCTTCTTGATGATGTGCAGATGGGCGGGAAGAGGGAGCTGGAACCGGTTCTAAATGGCACTGTAGATTTGTGGAACTTCTTCTATAGAGGAGATTAGAACTGGCAGGAATCCATGCCTGACTGGAAGTGTGGAAGGCAACTTTGCTTGAAATAACTAAAACTTGCATAAAGATGTTGGCCTCCAGATTATTTTGACATGACCTTTTTATTCAAAATATTTAGCTATCTCTTCAATGGCTAAGGTTATTCACTCTATATGTATTTAGTTCTTTGCATAATTCTATGAGTCAATTATCCTCCCAGGAGGTCCATATCTACATTTAGAAGCTTCTCTCTGCAGATATATTCTAATGTAGAATGCAGATAACATTCTGAACTGAACTTTACTTTTAGAGTTTTCTTTGTATTTTTTTTCCTTATTCATTCCCATGACCCCATTTAAACTTTTCTTAGTGTCATAATTCTGAATGATAGAGGGGAAACAAAACTCTCCTACTCAGATGATCAAATACAGCTGTACTTCAGTCATTTCCTATGGGTGAGGGATTCAAATTGGTTACTAGGGATAATCAGAACAGTGCCAGAAATATTTCCAAAGCCTAATCAACAGGAGAGATCCAATGAAGGGGAGGAAATGGGCAAAGGGGGAAAAGAGGAGGAAGGAAAAGGGGAAAGAGGAAGGGAAGCAAAGAAGAAAGCATGAATAGAATCCCTTATGCCACCATGCTCAAAAGTTTGGGCTTCGACAATCTGGAACTGCACCACCTCTGGTAAGACCTAAGCATAGTACACAAAATTTTCTACTACCACATGCTACCTGTCAATGACTACTTCAGCTTCAACCCAATAACACAATAATCACAATAACACACAGGCAAACAATCGATACAAACTCGATTGCAGAAAATACGACTTAAGCAACAGAGTGATCAATGCCTGGAATGCTCTACTGACTCGGTTGTTACATCCTCTAACCCCCACAGGTTCAACCTTAAACTGTCTACCATGGACCTCACCCCATTCCTAAGAGGTCCATAAAGGGAGTGTGCATAAGTACACCAGCATGCCTACTGTCCCTGTCCTAATGTCTCCATTTACTTGTATTCATTTCCTTTATCCATGTTCATACTTATACCTGCTATCCTGTACATGTTTGACAAACGAACAAACAAATAAACAAACAAGCATATTTATGATCATTGCAGTATCCCAGGATCACATAATTGCTATTTGCAACCTTCTCAGAAGGCTTCCAGCAAGCAAAGTCAATGCTTTGCTTAATAACATGGCAAAAAAGTTATAAAATTGGGCACAACTGACTAAATGACCTCACTGTACCATGACAGAGGTTCATGTCCCAATAGTAGTTGTAAGTCAAGAACTAACCGTATATAAATTAAAACTATTTTTATTATGTATTGATCTATACTGATATGATATAAACAGATTCTATTGTAGCAACACTATTAAACAGCCATCAAGGAAATTGTGAGTGGTCTAGGAACACTTTCATACAATTGACTCGACCTTCACGTAAGTATGGACCAGCTCCAGCAATTTTCAAGGCCTGCTGTCATATCATAATTACTCCAGAGTCATGAGCATCATTACCTCTGATTAATGTAGAATCTCCAATGTTTCTCCCACTGCATACATTTTCATAATATTGAACACTTAGAATGCATTTTAAATGTTCAAAGTACTTTATATGCGTGGTTGTAAAGTCTTCTTAAATTGATATTCTCTGTAGTAGAAGTGGGGAGTATAAAGGTTGAACAAAAATGGTTCCCAAAAGCAAAGTAGTAAATTTATAGAATATCTAAGTAAAGGACCTTCTGGCACTCACCTCAGCCTTCTGTAATTCTGTAGGTACTCAGACATCAGTGTATTTAAGTTCAGTGGGACTTACTCTTATGTAACTATATAAAATATTCCAGGTAAGATGAGATAGATTACAACTCTTATAATTTCTAGCCTGGATGGCCATTAAGAAAGTTGGGAATTACAATCTCAACTCATGTATAGGCAAATTCCTTAGGGAAGCATTAAAGATTAAACATGTGAAGAATGGTTGCAGGAATTGGATATGTCTAGTCTAGTGGTAAAAAGAAAGGACTAGGGTTAACATGATAGCAGTGTTCCAATATGTAAGGGGCTGCCATAAAGAAGAGAGGGTCAATCTATTCTCCAAAGCACCTGAAAGCAAGACAAGAAACAATGGATGGAAACTAATCAAGGAGAGAATCAACCTGGAATTGAGGAGATATTCCCTAACAGGAAGAACAATCAACCACAGGAATGGCTTGCCTCCAGAAGTTGTAGGTGCTCCAACACTGGAAGCTTTTAAGTAGAAACTGGACAGCCATTTCTTTGGAATGGTATAGAGTCTCCTGCTTGAGCAGGGGGTTGGACTAGAAGACCTCCAAGGTAACTTCCAAATCTGTTATTCTGTTATTGCAGCATTGAGTTATTTCTTTATGCCATCTTTCCAGTCTCATGAACTTGTGTGACTCCAGATATCATGAATTCTGTATGCCAGTTGTCCCATTCTGTACTTTCTGACATAAAAAAATTGGGCAGACAGGGAAAAATATTAAGGGTCACTTTGTTTTTTTCCTTGTGCTTTTCTGTTGGACAAAGTCAGTATAATTACTCCTTGTCAATCATGTTTCTTATAGTGTTAAGTATGTAATTAAATATTAATTTAATCAAATGGCAGGATTCATGGAGTGGTGCATAATTAACAATTAATTAACAATGAAATATTTAATATATAACATCTGATGAGGATAAAATATTGTGGAACAAAATCTCTGGGAATAATTATATGGTTGAGCTGACTTGCCTTCCCAAGGGGAAGTAGGTTATCTTATACTGAATAACCTACTAGAATATTGTGAACAGACATGCACACCCCCCCCCAAATACACAAAATAAAACACAACAACAAAAACTCTAATTAAGAAGTGTTCCTTTGTCAGTATATTCATCTATTCAAGGGGGAAAAAAACCCAGAGATTTTAACCATTATTTTATTTATTTATATTTCATGTTTCTGGACTGCTCATCTTCCTCAAACCCAAATGTGTCTTTTATAAGGATACACAACTCAACCTAAGATATTACCATTTGCAATTCATTTGTTAAGGTTTTGTGATATGAGCCCAACTGAATTGACTAGATTTGAAAATTCAATTTGACTCTATAGATGTGGGTGAGCGTAAGCACTAAAGTCCATTAAATCTTCAAATCAATTTGAAGGTAAGGCACCGATTTGAGTTCAAAATAGCAAACAATTTGGTGATTCAATTTGAACTGTTGATTTCAAGGGGAGTTTTGACTGAACTTCTTGCAAACCGAGTCTTCAGCCTAAAGCTTTGCAAAGCCCTTGTTTTTTTTTTAAGTGCTTTGGTGGCAGCAGCAGCTGTCTGAAATTGGCTAAAGTCAGAAACTAAGCAATAGTAAATGTGCTTAAATGAAAAGAGCTAGCTTAGGAAGGGTTTTTTTTTTTAAAAAAACACCAATCACAGTGGAATCATAACATCCCTAAGAAAACTACACTAATATATAGTGATCCAGGAAGTGAACTTGAGAGGCTCTATCCTACCTTAGGGATGCAGGGGCTAAGACACTGAGCTTGTCAATCAGAAAGGTGAGCAGTTCAGCAGTTCAAATCCCTAGCACCACATAATGGAGTGAGCTCCCGTTACTTGTCTCAGCTTCTGACAACCTAACAGTTCGAAAGCATGTAAAATTGCAAGTAGAAAAATAGGAACCACCTTTGGTGGGAAGGTAACAGCATTCTGTGTGCCTTCGGTGTTTAGTCATGCCAGCCACATGACCACGGAGACGTCTTCGGACAGCACTTTGGCTTTGAAATGGAGATGAGCACCACCCCCTAGAGCAGTGTTTCTCAACCTTGGCAACTTGAAGATGTCTGGACTTCAACTCCCAGAATTCCCCAGCCAGCATTCGCTGGCTGGGGAATTCTGGGAGTTGAAGTCCAGACATCTTCAAGTTGCCAAGGTTGAGAAACACTGCCCTAGAGTCAGAATGACTAGCACATATGTGCAAGGGGAAACTTTACCGTTACCTTTATCCTACCTTGGTCTTTAATTATATCTTTTGTCCAATATTGATGCAGTGGTATGAAATAGTAAATACAGTTTACAGTGCATTCCTTTTCATGTCTTGAAATAAAACCTAATTAGTTCAGTGAGCATAAGGAAAATAATTTATAATTTCAGTCTTCAGGCAGAAGCAGAGTTTCTGAAACCTGTTACCCCAGATTTTCCTTCTGGTTCTACAGCTTCTCACAGTAATAGGCTTCCCCTTGCAGACATCATGATTAATTTATAGATTTGTGTGATCTCGGGTTCATGGAAAATATATAGCCGTCTAATCCCTTTAATGTCCCCTTATTTCAACAACATAAGAAATGTGATATTCCTCTAGGGTTGTCATTTCTGGAATAATTAGTAGAATTCTTATTCTTTAAATTTATTGTTATGTTAATGCCTTACCTTCCTCCATTTTTTTGAATAAAATTCTAGATATTATCAAGGTTGTATCAAAATTCGTTTCGTTGTCATAACAATTATCTCATTAGAACTTCCTGAGTCAGTATGTTCACTTAAGGTGTTACCACATTTCTTTTGAAATTTGTACGTACCTTGGAGCCAAATAAGAGTGCAAAAACATAGGCTTATTTTTAGTGATTTTTTTATTAGTGATTTTATTAATATTTATAGGCCGCCCTTTTCCCTGAGGGGACTCAGGGCGGCTTACATAAAATGGGGAAGGGAGGGTACAGACAATAGACACAAAATAGTACATAAAGGTAAAATAGTAAACAACATTCATTCATCATTCGGGTGGGGACAGATTATCTTTATCCCCAGGCCTGACGGGCTAGCCAGGTCTTAAGGGCTGTGCGGAAGGTCTGGACGGTGGTGAGGGTACGAATCTCCACGGGGAGATCGTTCCAAAGGGTCGGAGCTACTACTGAAAAGGCTCTCCTCCGTGTGGTTGCCAGTCGACACTGACTGGCAGATGGTACTCAGAGGAGGCCTAATCTATGCGATCTAATTGGTCGCAGGGAGGTAATTGGCAGGAGGCGGTCTCTCAAGTACGCAGATCCACTACCATGGAGGGCTTTATGGGTGGCAAGTAGCACCTTATTGGGATGAGATCACTTCAAAATGACATATATTGGGGAAATAACAAAAATGGCAGGATTTGTTTGCAAAAAACTATGATGAACAAGAAAAACATGGGATATGGAGAGAAATTAAAGATACAAAATATTTCCATCCAATGAACACAATGAAGTAGGTTTAGAAGGGAGAAAATGAGTGAATGGTATGGCAGATTTGGACAATGAGGAGGTTGGGGAGGAACATGGGCCAGTCCTGGAGTCTGGGGAAGGCTCTGATGTTGGAGACAGAGAGGGGGGCAGAGCCTTATGTCATTTATCAGCTGCTTTCAGAGTCAGACATCAGTGAGGCAGATGAACAGCTGGAACCTGCTCCCAATGTATGCATGCACAGAGTTGCCAGACAAAGGGTACAGCTAAGGAAGAGAGGTCTACTTGGGAATAAGGCCACAGGTGGACAATGAATGGCCTTTCCCAGAGGAAATAAAAGAGGAGCAAAAGGGGAGTGGAGTTTGCAGGAGACAATTAGTTCACTTAATTGGTTCGTGATTCCCCAAGACTCCTTGTCAGGTTTTGCAGATATTGGCCTTGCAGCTCTCCAAGACAGTTAAGGTCTGTGACTGTAAATCCTCCCTTGACTGTGGGAGATGAGCAGAATTCAGTCAATTAATAAAAGGCTTTTTTTGTCAGGACCAGGAGTTTGCTTCATGCTCTTGGATAGCCTAGGTCAGAACAGTGAAGCCATTCCTGATGGTTGAATTCAGCTCCCTGAAAATACCTATGTTTGCTATTAGAATTATTGATTCTAATTATTAATTATTAACACTTTCCACATATTATTTCAATGTGTCTAAAAGCAAATGATATTTTCCTTTTTAGCCATCCCACACACCATCAACAATGATTCCTCTTGTGAACAAATAATCACCCCACACAAAAGGGCAGAAGATAAATTTCCTCTTAAGATCCACTATATTTTATAGCATGTATTCCACATTAAATCTTCCTTATTCAATGAGAAAATAGAGAGCATAAGGTACACATATAGTCATCCATGATGCAGTGCTCATCAGGGTCCCATTAAGATGATTAGATGGAAATAGGCTATCATGTTTGCAAGTGAGATCACTTCTCGTCTGTTACGTGTGGCTAAAGTTGCATGGATAATTGTTGAAAGCTACAGAATAATGGACACAGGGAGGAGAAGCCTGCACCCATCGTATATCATAGAGTTCAATGGATTATTTATCTTATTTTCCCTTTGACTGCTAGGAAGACCTAATGAGATTGGAGATCTCTTCACCACATAGACCCGAATCGTTTAATATGATTTTGAAAAAATAAATGATACTCTAGATTAGAAGAGACATTTGGAAATTGAGAGAGAGCTTAATAGCTTTTGAGGGGGTGAGCAATAAGAAGGTACGCATGCAATTGTATAAGCAGGCTGAATCGCATATGTGCCTCAGTTGGGATTTTCTTTTGTTTTCTTTTTTTCAATTTGGGATGGACATTCTAGAAAATGTAATAGGGATAATAGTATAAATTTCATCTATATTCTGCCCCACATTCTTGAAACTTTGGGGTCAAAAGGAGTTATGGGGGATTCAAGAAATGGAGGGGAATCATGAAGGGGTGTTGGATTATAAATGCTGAAATGAAATGAATTATCATGGCTTATTAGGAGGGAAATTATTCAGTAAGTTTCAGTGAAGACAAGATCGTAGATGAACCTTACTGAGCAAAACAGGAAATATTTTTAAGCAATCCTATATATGATTTTGTTATCTTTTGAATTCTATTCAATCATATTGTGTGATTTGGATTACTGTATTTTTCGGAATGTAAGGTGCTCCTAAGTATAAGACGCACCTAGATTTTAGGGAGGAAAACAAGGGAAAAATATCTGCCTCTCAGCAATTTGCCTCCTTGCAACAAACAGTCCAGACAATATACACTCTTTGTAGTGTTATATCTCAGACTATACTTGTACAGATGCTGTTAAAATTGATGTGCTTTCTGGAAGTATAGTTATTCTCTGCTATTTAAAAAAAATAGCACTTTTTAAAACAATAGCATGGAGCTCTTCAGATCAAGCATTTATTTTAAAAAGCTTCTTCATTTTGTTAAGTTGCGTAGAATAATAATAAAGTAGGCTTTTTAAAAAGTCTACTAATTTGAACATTCTATAGGCATTTATAGTTATTGACCTACCTCCTTGCAGCAAATAGCCTGATTAGCGCAAAAAAAAAAAAATCTGCCTCCCAGCAATTTGCCACTGTGGATCAAACAGCAAGTTTCACTTTCAATTTCTCCGATCATCAGCTGTTAGAGGCTGTAGGGATTGCTATAGTCTATTGAAGCCTCGCAAGTCCCCATTTGCTGCAAAGAGGTAAATTGCTGGGAGGCAGAGGCCAAAGGGTTGGGGCCGGTGTGTGGGTGGGTGGGGCTACATTCAGTGTATAAGACACACCCAAATTTTCACCCTCTTTTTGGAGGGAAAAAGATGCGTCTTATACTCCAAAAAATATGGTATACAATGGCTATAAGGAGTCATACTTGCTGCCCAGTCTTCCAGAATTATGTTTGCATCTGCTTTTGTTTCCCATTATTTATTTTATTTAGCGTATGGCATAGCATGCATGGACTAGCAGTATGTATGTATGTATGTATGTATGTATGTATGTATGTATGTATGTATGTATATACATATATATATTTAGTGTCACAACCCCTGGTAAGCCCCAATTATGGGAGGAAGCTAACTGCTTCAGCTGATAAGGAGGAGACTGCTTCCCTGGCTTCAGCTGATAAGGAGGAGACCTGTGGCATAATGGCTAAAACGTTTGCCTAAGATGCAATTCAGCACAGGATCGAATCCCAGTAAGGGTATGGCTAGCTGATGAGAGCTAAATAGCTTGAAATAGATCTATACTAGTCTCCCTTTATTTATTTATCAGCACAAATAATATATATATATATATATATATATATATATATATATATATATATATATATATATATATATATATATATATATATATATATATATATATATATATATATATATATATATATATATATATATATATATATAACAATTCATCCAGATTAGTAGAAGCCAATGAAATATAAATTTAAAACAGTTCTGTGTTCAAATACCAATGTCTAGGCCATCTAACTATTGAAGTGCAGTGGTTTATGTTTAAAAAGTCAGATATTTATATGTGTGATGGAAAATCAGAACAAAAGAACTGCTATGTGCATCTTAATTATGCCATGTTCTCCTCCATTGAGGGTCTATATCGGGGGTGTCAAACTCGATTTCATTGAGGGCACATCAGGATTGTGTTTGACCTTGGGGGGATAGAGTGGGCATGGGTATCTCAATGTCACTCATGTTGCCCATGAAAACGGGCTGCCAAGCTCCATTTTTGGCTGTGACGGCCTCCTGCAACCCTCTGCCAGTGAAAATGGAGCTCGGGAGGACCTCCTGCAGCCCTCTTGAGCTCTGTCTTTGCTGGCAGAGGCACCACAGATTGGTCTTTTGCTATTTCCAGGGCAGCCCCACGGGCCAGATCCAAGCATCCCATGGGCCGTATATGGCCCCTGGGCCTTGAGTTTGACATCCCTGGTCTACATGCTTTGAACCTACAACAAGATTGTTATGGGACAGGTTAAGGAATAATGCCTGGACATAGCTTCACACTGGACACAGTATGAAAAGCCAGAGTCATCTTGTTGAAATTAGTTTATTTCTCTTCCGTAATACGTTCTCTTGACAGTATTGCATTCTTGATTTTTCAGAGAGTAATGGCATTACTCAAATACCATTAAAAAGATCTTTATCATAAGATTTTTTGAAAATTAATTAAAAATGCATTTTCTTTAAAAGATTTTTTAAAAGTCAGAAACACACCTTTCTTCTTTATAAAGAGATATGGAACCGGCTCTTTCTAATGTCTTTTTGGCAGAAAGATTGTAAGCAAATTCAACTCACTTCCACCCCCTTCTTCTTCTTCAAGTTTATCACAGCTAATAAAAAGGCAAATTCATACCTGCTACCCAGAATTCCTGGATGGTGCCAAGACAAACTTTTCCCTCTAGTGAATAGTCACTGCGATTTCATAATCAATTTCCCCAGCTTTTGGTTCTTATCAATTGGCTGCAGTTGGATCATTTTAGGCTGAATATTAGAAGCCGTTTTCTATTCACTTTATAACAGAGCAAACACCTTTAAGTGGTTTTGAAGTTTACATTCCTGATCGTATTTTTCCTCTCTGCCTCTCAGGGAAGAAATGTTCTAAATCCAGAGCTTTTGGAAGAGCAATAGTTTTCTTAAGAAAAATCAAAGTAATAAGCCCATCTTCATCATTCTTAGATTGTTCCTCCATTAAGTGCCCAGGAAAAAAAAACCCCACCAGGATAATGATTACAGTTGACATTTAACGTTATTTAATTTTATTTAAACCCCTCTCCCATCTTTAGTCCTTGCAGCATTTCTGGGAGGGAAAAAAGTATTTAAATTGCTTTGATTCTTTTTTCCCCTTCCAACTGCAATCTCCACTCTATATTGAATGGTAATGAAAATGCTCATACATACCAAAAGGTTAAATAAAGCAATAGAGAAGGCCCAAAACTTACTCTGGTAGGTAAGAAACACCAATACATTTGCATTTTTTTAAGACGAAGGAGAAACAGAAGTAACTGCCTGACTTTGTAAACAAATTCATATTTATACGGAATGTGAAACAGAGTGCTAGTATGGGACTCTTAGGAGAATAATGAAAATATTAATACGATGGATAAGTATCAGGGAGGTATCATACTGAAAACGTGGGAAATGAAGCTAAACATAGTGCGATGATTATAGAGTGTGTTATATTTCTACCATGGACACAATTACAGGGTTTGTAGCACTACACCATAGCTTGTTTAAAGAAAACAACAGCAAGTTCAATAATAAGGAGAGAAGGTTTTGTGAAAGACAGAAATGAATATTTATTTTAATCTCTTCCAATTTGTTCTTGAAACCAAGGTGGGTAGGCGAAGAGAGACAAGAGACAGAAGGGGAACTGGAAAGTTATATTAATACTTGGAGAGTAAAACATATGAAGAACGGTTACAGGAACTGGGCTTGGCTAGTCTAGTGAAGAGAAGAACCAAGGGAGACAGGATAGCAGTGTTCCAATATTTGCCATAGAGAGGAGGAGGTCAAGCTATTTTCCAAGGCACCTGAAGGCCAGACAAGGAATAATGGATGGAAACTGATCAAGGAGAAATTCAACCTCGAAATAAGGAGGAACTTTCTGACAGTGAGAACAACCAACCAGTGGAACAACTTGATTTTGGAAGTTGTGGGAGCTTCATCACTGGAGACTTTCAAGAAGAGATTGGACTGCCATTTGTCAAAAATGGTGTAGGGTCTCCTGATTGGGCAGTGGGGTGGACTAGATGACCTACAAGGTATCTTCCAACTTTATTAATCTATTAAAACCTCCCAGATACAACTGGAGTAATCCTAAATGACCAGACAACCATTTTTTCATTCTCATACATACTCAAAGATTAAATAAACGTAATCATTATTTCTCATTTAACTATTTATGTTCCTGACAACTGACACAGTTTGTTCATTAAGGAAATAGGTAAAAGAAATTTAAGGGAAAACAATGAATTAATGAAGACCACAGAAGTAAATAGCTATAATTAGTGCAGATTTCCAATATATGATTAATAACAAAGTAATGTACAACATTTTTGAAAATGTGTGACTCGGTGTTTAAGGCTATTCCCTAATGGCTCATGAAAAACTTTAATCAGATGAATATGAATGATGTACAGCTAATAAACCAGCCTGCCTTAGAAAAATATTATATCATAATTGGTCACCAATGACAAAAAAACAAAACAAAAGGAAAGAAAATGCTCTAAAACTTTTTGTCTTCTTTGAAATTTAGAATGATATATATTATAATGACAAATTGGGTACAACTGGTGAACATATTTATTCTAGATAGTGGTTCTCAACCTGTGGTCCACCGACCCCTGGTCTATAAAGGATTGAGGAAAGGTTATGATTTAAATCTTGAGTTATGTCTTGGAGGTCTAGGGCCATGGTTCATGGTCACAAAAGGTATTTAAAGGGTGTCCGTGATGAAGAAGGTTGAGACCCACTGAATATAATTGATTTTTGACCATTTAACCAATAATTTGAAGTTTGGTACTTTAGAAATGAAACCAAAACTATACTACAGACCCTTCTTAACCTGGACATAAATTGTTTCAACTCCTACCCTCAAAACATGCTATAGAGCACTGCACACCAAGACAACTAGACACAAGAACAGTTTCTTTCCTGAACGCCATCACTCTGCTTAACAACTAATTCCCTCAACACTATCAAACTATTCACTAAGGCTGCATTACTATTACTATTAGTCTTCTCATCATTCCTATCACCCATCTCCTCCCACTTATGACTGCAGGACTATAATTTTGTTGCTTATACTGTTATGATTTATATTGATATTGATTGTTTCTTGATTATTTGTACCCTATGAGTATCATTGTACCTTATGATTCTTGACAAATGTATCTTGTCTTTTTATGTACACTGAGAGCACCTGCACCAAAGACAAATTCCTTGTGTGTCCAATTACACTTGGCCAATAAAGAATTCTCTTCTATTCTCTTTTATTCTTTCACTGCTATTGTTAAGACAATGAATTATTATTGCATCTTTGTGTGTGGTGTGTGGTGTGGTGTGATATTGTTGTTTTACAACATTTTTAATGGATTGCAGTGTAATTAATCATGTTAGATTTTGGCTGAATAACAGAGCCAGTTTGTGGAGTGGTGAAGGCACTCCAGGTTAGCAACCAGGAATCCATGAATTTTAATCTTGCCATAGCCCCAAAGCCTGGGGCCAGCCAATCTCTCTCAGCCCTAGGAAGAGACAATGGTAAACTAGAAAACACTGCCAAGAAAACTGCAAAGACTGCTCCCAGCAATCTCCTGGATCCACAATTGCCTTGAAGGCATTGGAAGAAGGTTCTCTCTAGTATATTTCTACATGGTACCCAAAGCTCTGATGAATACTTTGCTAAGGTAAAGGTAAATGTTCCCCTCACACACATGTGCTAGTTGTTCCCCACTCTAGGAGGCAGTGCTCTTCTCCGTTTCAAAGCTGAAGAGCCAGCACTGTCCGAAGACATCTCCATGGTCATGTGGATGGCATGACTAAATGCTGAATGTGCACAGAACACCTTCCCATCAAAGGTGGCTCCTATTTTTCTACTTGCATTTTTACATGCTTTCAAACTGCGAGGTTGACAGAAGCTGGGACAAGTAACAGGAGCTCACTCCGTTACGCGGCGCTAGGGATTCAAACTGCTGAAATGACTACCTTTCTGATCGACAAGCTCAGTGTCTTAGCCACTGAATACTTTGCTACAAGGTGCCTTTCTCTCCACTTTGCATTGCTGTTCAACCATTGCTGCATTAAGAAGCCCAGCCTGCAAGACCAATGCCAAATAATGTGTCCAAAGTAAATTTCAGGAGGAGTTTAGCACCTGATGACCTTTGCTGGGGTGAAATTGTATTTTATATCTCAAGAAGGCCACAATTTCCATCTGTTGATAGTGTTTAATTTATTATCACACTTTATTAAAACTGGCCCCTTTTCTGAAGGGATGCAAATTAATTCTGTGATCCTGGGACAGTCCAAAGTTAATGCAACACAGCACCCCATTAAAACATGTGAACATCTCCTATGTCTGCGTTAGCATGTTGTGGGGCTAGGAAACGCAGAGAGGAATGACAATTCCTTTCACACATTGCCGCAGTTGAGTGGGGTCCTTTCAGTCCAAAAGGGGAAAAAAACAGGTGCTAATTGGATATTTTTCTCTTTAATTAGCGGCTACCTTTGATTATTTTGTCAGACATGAACCCCAAAGAATGCTTAAGGGAACGTAATCTTATCTCAGCCTCTCTCTTTCTCTCACACTTTCCTCTGGCAAAGTTACTTATCATTACTGGAGGATGTACAGGCAATAAGCGAATGTGATTACATAAAAAGAAAATCTAAGCGACTAAAGCCGAAACTGCTCCCACAGTTTCAAGTACTCTTTCAAGTTTTATGAAAGGCCCATCTCATGTTTGATCATTTTCAATTCCCTGTTGAAAAATGGCAATGAATAGACACACAGTAGGACGGCAATACACTGTACAATAAATTTGTCTCTCGATATAAGCCAATTTGAGTCCCTCTGCTGCTCATCTCACTTTGGAATTGCTGCATAATTCATTAATATATCATCCCCACCAGTCAATTGCAATAGCAAAGATTGAGCACATGCTTGGTTGGTTCAATCCCTCATTTTGTTTTAAGGTTATGAAGCATTGTTTTGGGTTCAATTGCAAACCGCTCTTCAAATTCATTTTTATTATTCCATTAAAATTCATTTGTCTAACAAGCCAATAAGTACCAAAACATCTAACAAACACACCAATGAGATACAAACATTAACACTTTCAAAATGCTGATTTGCACAATCTCTGATAAAGGCACCAAGGTTGCAGATAAGAGGTGGTATTCAGCCGGTTATGACCAGTTCTAGAGAACTGGTAGCAGAAATTATGAGTAGTTCGGAGAACCAGTAAATACCACCTCTGACTGGCCATGCCTCCATCTATTCTCTGCCTCTCGAGTCTCAGCTGATTGGGAGGGAATGGGGATTTTACAGTATCCTTCCCTGCCACACCCACCAACCCATGCCCACCAATTCATTTTCATTTTCATGATATGTCCACATCAAAGAAATACATATACAGGTACATATACATATTTATCCATTTTGAACTGAATTAACCTAATTCATATGTTCCAATCAATGATTCAAATATAACTGATAAAACTGATTCAAATGTTCAGAATCAAATAAATCCACTTTTTTTTCTAATCAAATAAATTTGATGAACAAAATCAAAGACAATTTGAGTGGGCTTATCTTTAAATAATTACTTTCCTGCTGAGAATCTAATTTGAATAGGATCTTGCTGTTATTGCTATCCCTTTCTATTCTAGTATTCAGAAAACTGCATTTTATCATGGGATGAAAATGCCCAAATCAGAAGTGGCATATATTTCCCAATTCCTCTAAGAGTATCTTCTCACTGTTATCATGGGTTTTTTCCCCTCAAAATTTTAAGGAAGAAATTAACACTAAATTGTGAATCAAGCTTTGTTGTTCAAGCTGCAGGATGATTTTTGTGGGTTTTGCAATGGATCAGAGTAATATATAAGAAGTGTTTGAATTCTGAAAGAAAGTTTTTAAAAATATCTTATTCAGCTAAGAGAAACAGATTGTAAACCTGACATTAAAGGTAATGCATTTCTAATTCTTGTTAAATGTTTGTATGCAATTTGTGTTTTGATTATAGGATTGTTAGCAAACTGACAAATCAGTAGTAGGAGGGAAATTTATATACAGTACCTATATTTATATATCCACATACATATATTACATACATACATACATACATACATTCTCTCTCTCTCTCTCTCTCTCTCTCTCTCTCTCTCTCTCTCTCTCATTTGAAATATTTTACTTTTCCCATTTGAACTAACCAGAAGTGTTAAAAATCATTTAATAACTACAATTAGGTGATATATATATATATATATATATATATATATATATATATATATATATATATATATATATATATATATATATATATATATATATATATATATATATATATATATATATATATATATATATATATATATATATTTGTTATATTTATGCTGATAAATAAATAAAGGGAGACTAGTATAGATCTATTTCAAGCTATTTAGCTCTCATCAGCTAGCCACACCCTTACTGGGAATCGAACCTGTGCTCTATTGCCTCTAAGGCAGATGTATTAACCATTGAGCTACAGGGCTCGACTCCTTATCAGCGAGGCCAGGGTGAAAGGTATATATTTAAGGGTGTGGCTAGCTGATGAGAGCTAAATAGCTTGAAATAGATCAATACTAGTCTCCCTTTATTTATTTATCAGCATAAATATAACAAATGTAATAAAAAGGCAACAGTAAAAAATATTGGGTTTCTGTCTGGATGGTCTCTTGTGACGAGCCGAAGACAGAGAGTGGAAGTGTGACCTTCCTCCCATATTTGGGCATACCAGGGGTTGTGACTTTAAATATGTGATTTTATGCCATTTCATTTTTTTTTAAAGAATCAAAGTGGAAGATGTTAATCCTGTTGGTTGCATATAACCTTTCCCTTTGGTTAACTAATCTGTCATCATAACATAGATTTATCAAAAGAGAACAGCTTCTTTATATTGGAGATACGAATCCCATTTTCCTTGATATCTATAAATTCCTTATAAAGATGTCTTCTCAAGTACATTTCAAGAGAAAACATTTTGTACACACATACACAGAGAAAGAAACAGCAAGAGAGAGAGAGAGAGAGAGAGAGAGAGAGAGAGAGAGAGAGAGAGAGAGAGAGAGAGACAGACAGAGACAGAGACAGAGAGACAGGGAGAGAGAGGGGGGAGAGGGGGAGAGAGATAGAGAGATTGGAGACTAACAAATTTACAGCCAAATGAAATGTTGTAGTTTTATGTGATTAGTGTTACGCATTTCATAGAAAATAGTATCTTTTGATCAAGTTCTTTCTCTCTTCCAAAGAGTGAGTTCTTCTTACAAAGCAAATAAGTGGTGACAAGTCATAGCTTCTAGCAATAAACATTCACTTATACACACAAACACACAAAACCTCTACGATGGAGTCTCTTCTTTCCATAGTTTTGCTTCCCTAGCATCTTTCAAATTCTAGTGTAATGCCAGCCCTGTTGGTCTGAAAGAATTTGAGAAAATTCCCTGTAGAGGTAATCACCATTACAATTTTATTAGGCAATGGGGAATTTTTTCCTCTGTCCAGCAATGTGTTCACCTCCTCCCAGCCACCACCATGAACAAATAGCATTTTATGGGTTCTTTGTTCTTACCCACCGAAGCATTCAAAAAGTTCAGAGATAAATATTATCTTGGTCATGTTTAAACAAAAAGGAAAGCAGCCCTTAATGGCTTTTCATTTGGGAAACATTTTGAGTGGGTGTGTGACTTTTCCAGTTTTAATCAACTGAAGCATTTTTGTTATGGGCTTCAAATGAAATGGAACTGTTTGTACATTCTAGGGGGTTTAGCTGGGATTGTATATGAGAATATTTGTTCTAAGAAAATTCAGAGCTTTATAGGGTAGGTTTATGGTAGCTTTCTAGAAGCAGAAAGGAAAGATATATTTTTTCTAACCATAATGTAACCAAATGTTATGACAATTTTATTTAACCTGTACATTTTACTAGTTAAGTTTGGAATTCCTGTAGTAGCTTATTCTTTTTTTTAATTGAAAATTTTAAAAAAAGCTTTTACAAATATTTACTTCCCCTACCCCACCCTCCCCACCCGAACCCAACCCCCCCCAACCTCCCCCCCCGACTTCCCAGAACAAATACAGGGTATAAATCTTTAACAAACATATTCTAAAATAAACTTAAAGAAAGTTAGTATCATCTTTCATTTGAGCTTCAACTCCCCTTTTGTTAGGCTAACTCTAAACAGATTATACCGTTCCTCACTTTTTCAGTCATAAACTATCTGGAATTTCTTAGCTTATTCTTGTGAATCATTTGCTATTATTTGTAATCACTCTTTCAGCTCTTTAATTTCTTGTTTCATTCATCCAATTATTTCTTGCAATTCATCCCTTCCACCTTCACCTCAACTTTATCCTTTTGTTCTGTTTTGTTATGTTTCCTTTCTCTTTTGTACACGAGGATGGAAAGACTGGCTCGTTTTTAATTTTAAAAAAATGGCTGCAAAGTCAAAAAGAAATAGCTGCTACTTGATTCTTTCTTAAAGCTCCCTGTAGCCCCGGACAAATGTAGAAATCATCTACATGAACTACAACTTACCAGCAGAAAACATGGACACTGAAAGCTACAAAACATTTTAAATGAGGTTAAACCAAAAAAAATAAATAAATCTATGTCTCTAATTGAGAAGGGAATTGCCAGTAACCAGTCCTATAATAACAGCTCATGGGTTTTAATTATGGGAACAGAAGTGCTGAAAGTTTTTATTATCACAATGATGGCCATACCTCTTACGACTTAGTGTTGCCTGCAGATCAATTCTACTTAAGTTAATTTGGACCCTGTAGCATCTCTTTAGTTAACAAGTTAAAGAAAATGTAAAATATGCAAGACCATCTATTTAAAAGATATAACATTATATGAATATGGAGCCCAACTTATTAATCTTGGGCGGAGGGGGCAACAGGCGCAAGGCAGAAAACTGGGTGAAGTCAGAGCTGGCTTCACTTAGATCGTGCCAGCATGGCACTCCTAATAAACAACTGAGGTTTTTTTGCAAAACAGCTTGAGGCTCCTGATTTTATTAGGACATTGGGTGAAATCCTGACCTGACAGGTACCCAGTTTCAAAATGAAGTATTAAAAAAAATTGTATAAAAACAATTGCCCTATTTTCATAGTGGAAACAAGAAACATGATCTTAATGGTATCTATGCAGGGGAGGAATGTATGTGTGTCAAATAGGCAAATTGGGAATTCTGACTCTTTTCTGCATGTGCTGGCACTCCATACAAGAACAAATAGATGGAGTTTGATTGTAATGCCACTACTGTCATTTTGCCATATAGTGGTTGAAATTCTGCTAAAAATAACCCAGTTCGATGAATGAATTCCTTTCCTTCCCTTCCCTTCCCTACATCCAGTTGAATATCTTCATATACAAGTTTCCTAAAATACCTTGAAGCTTTCCCAGAAAGCTTTCCTATTACAAGACTGTGTAATACTAGATAATTAAGATGTACCATGGGCATGCCTCAAGCTACCTATGTAACAGTGCTGCTTTCAGACATGTATCAGATATAAGTAAACTTTTACAAGAATATGCCTAGTGAATTATCTGGTTTACAATTCTTAAAAATCCAAATGAAGACATGAGAGGATGGAAAAGATTCAACTAAAGAGATGGAAGTAAGCAAGAAAGATGAATATCAACAGGAAGGAAAATCTCAAGAGAGTTAACTTCCATCCTTCACCAAGGTTGCAGATCAGAGGTGGTATTCAGCCGGTTATGACCAGTTCTAGAGAACTGGTAGCAGAAATTATGAGTAGTTCGGAGAACCAGTAAATACCACCTCTGATGAGAGAGAGAGAGAGAGAGAGAGAGAATGAATAATAAATCAACTTAACTGGAACGTAACATGTGCAGGGGCAGATTAACGCTCACTGGTGCCCTAGGACTGACAAATCTTGGTGCCCCCCTTCTTTGTACATACTGTACAAATTTGTTTTTTTCTTTCTCAACTTTGTGGTGCCCCCTTTGGGCCTAGTGCCCTAAGCACGTGCTTAGTCTGCTTAATGGTTAATACACCACTGGACGTAAGGTTCTGATTCTTCGTGGCTGACAATTTCTGTCCAATGGAAATTACAGAAGTTGATATGACCAGTTTGGAGTGATACCTTTTTCTTTCACTCTGAAGCCTCCCTGGCTGTCCAGACATCTCAGTCTTTCTCCGATGAAGAAAAAAATCCTTACTTTCTGCAGGACTGAATGGAAGAGAGGGAATGAGGAAGATTGCAGATTGCTGTAGAGAGGATTTATCATGAAAAAGAGAGTATTAATTCACATGAGAGCTGTGCAAAGCTTCAAAGGGGTGCTTCACTTCAACAGTGTCTTTGAAGCTAGCAGACATTTCTCTAAACATCACTTTGAGTGGGAGAGTAGAGAATAGCCTCTTAACTTTTTATTAACTTTACAAGGGGACAGAGAGGTGGGTTTGCGTGCATGTGTGTGTGAGAGAATTTTTTTTTATCTCTGTCTCTTTCAAGTTCAACTCTGCATGGCACTACAGGAAGCTCAGCTGGCTGCACAAAATATCCCTTTGAGAGAGGTCAAAAGCTCTTCTTTCCATTTTCAAGCAAGCAACCTAATAAAATGAACCCCAGTCAGCATGTATAGAATTTATTTAAACCATCAGGAAGAAATCAGGTTGGAGAATGGCTAGCATATATATATGTGTGTGTGTGTGTGTGTGTGTGTGTGTGTGTGTGTGTGTGTGTGTTGTCACAAGCTTCGACGCCTTGACTAGCTCTAATTTTTATGATTTTATATAGAATGGGATGGGTGAAGGAAATAGAATAGAACAGAATAGAGAATATGTAGAACAGAAACACAATAAAGAACAGAGTAGAGAACAGAATAGAGTGCAATAGAATGCAATAGAATACAGAGTAGAGTAGAGTAGAGTAGAGTAGAGTAGAGTAGAGTAGAGTAGAGTAGAGTAGAGTAGAGTAGAGTAGAGTAGAGTAGAGTAGAACAGAACAGAACAGAACAGAATAGAATACAATAGAATAGAATATTTTATTTGGCCAAGTGTGATTAGATACCCAAGGAATTTGTCTGCAGAATCTCTCAGTGTATTTATTGGCTTTAATAGTAGAAAATTAATCTAAATACATTTCTTTTACATCACTACTTTTAAAGGAAAAGTCCATAACTATCAGAATGGTGGGAACTTAAGGAGAAGAAATATTGATTTAGCAAGGGAGTGGGGCGAGTATATATCATCAGCCATCACAGCCATTACTGATGTTCTGTTTTTATTAAATATGATATCAATATCTCCCTCTGTTACCAAATCAGTTATCACAATTATTATCAAAATTATTAATAATTGTTCAGATTTGGACTCCACATTGTCAGAATCAGGCAACTACCTAGTGTCTTGTGATGTGACTTGGATTCTCTTGGCCTTCAAGAAAGTGGGCAGGGTCTGCTATCTATGCCTCCAACCTCCTCCAGGCTGAATCTTTACTTCACCTATCTTCTCCAGGCAGCCAGGTGGTGGATGAATGGCTAATTTTATTATTTCCTTACTTACTTATTTTATTTATTTATTTATTTCATTGGCTGCCCATCTCCCCACAGGTAATCAGTGATCTCTGAGAGAAGAAATGATACATCCTTTTTTGAAAAGGATGGTGATTCACTCTTATTAAAGAATCTGCACTGAATGCCAGTTTGCTCTCAGGCATAAGTCAATGTGTTGGTTATTAAATATAAATATAAAACCCTGAACAACCTAATTTCAAGCCAGCGATGGAACAAACACCATTCCATTCAGTGTATCTATGAACCTTGGATTGATTTTGGCTCCTACCTCATCAAAAGAACTATGAAACATTTTCCTCTCCAATCATTGCTTAATTTCTCTGAAATTTTTTATTTCCTGAAATCTGTTTAGCTCCCACACGTTATCTTTTCACAGAACAAATAAAATAAAATAAAATAAAAAACCTGTTATTTTAAGAGAACATTCTGAAATGAAAAGTTGTAGCACAGACCATGTTTAACCTCAGATATGTTCTTGTTGTCTCTTGGTTTTATATCTAATTATTGTTTATATGTTTATTAAAATTATTGTTATAATTATTGTTTATTGCAATGCTGGCTAGGTGGAGCAAGTGGAAGTGGGCTGAACCTTAACAGTAAGTGGGTAGACGGATCCACTGTGCTTGTAAGTAGATTAATATATTATGATTGAGTAGCTACTTCCATGGTTAGCACAAAAGTAGTTAACTATAAGACTTTATGTGAACTAGAACTTCATTCTTTGCTAGAAGCCAAGGTCATCCTTTGTTCTCTGCACCAGTACACCTGACCGGAAGAAGATGGGCATGGACGCCAGCGTGGAAGAAGGAGATTGGACCATGTGATGGATTGTGGGTGTGGGGACAAGATCATGGACTTTTAACTGGGTGGGATTCTGATGTAACTTCCAGAGTTGGAATCCCCACAGCGATGTGTCAACATGCCTGCTTTATTAAATTGGAACTTTAAGCATAGTTTTGCCTTCGATTCTGATTTAATTCTACATGGTATTTCGAATGCTGACATTATGCAGAGATACCCATTTAGCATATTTCTGTTCTTTTTCTCATGGAAGTAACCATATCATATGTTTAGGGCTGCTCAATGTCAATGAATGAAACAAGCTTTCAAGACATAATATGAAATAATGACTGTCATAGGGTCATCCAGTGACAGCCACAACTGAATGAGGATTTTAAAAAAAGGATTCTCCCCAGACTGATTCCAATAATACAACCATTGCACAATTTCCTTTTAAGCCACATATTTCTCTGTTGCAAATGAATGGACAAAATGAGTTTACTTTGTATTAGATTTCCAGTGTAATAAAACTACCAAAATCTTTAGAGGGGCAACATAAAACCTGGAGTTATTTATGAGAATATAAACTGGCTAACTAGGGTGCAATTGCTGGTAATCAGAGCCATTTTTTTCTCAAAAAATACCCAACTCACAGGCAAGTTTATATTCCTTTTTGTGAGAGTACACTGCAAGGATGTGTACTCCAAGGATGTTGGTTTTCAAATAAAGATCTTCCAAACACAAGATCAGAATGGTACCTTCTGAAAGTTTCAAATCCATTACATCAGGTTCCGGGTTATTTAGATCCAGCTGCTCTGTGAATTCTGAACCTTCAGATTCAACCTCATTCTCCAATATAGATACAGACTACAGAATAACAACGTTGGAAGGGACCTTGGAAGTCTTATAGTTCATCACCCTGCTGAGGCAGGAAACCCTACATCACTTCACACAAATGGTTATCCAACATCTTCTTAAAAACCTCCAGTGTTGAAACATTCACAACTTCTGGAGGCAAGCTGTTCCACTGATTAATTGTTCTCCCTGTCAGGAAATTTTTCCTTAGTTCTAAGTTGCTTCTCTCTTTGATCAGTTTCCACCCATGCTTCTTGTTCTACCCTCAGGCGCCTTGGAGAATAACTTGACTCCCTCTTTTTTGTGGCAACTCCTGAGATATTGGAACTCCGCTATCATGTCTCTCCTAGTCCTTCTTTTCATTAAACTAGGCATACCCAGTTCCTGCAACCGTTCTTCATATGTTTTAGCCTCCAGTCCCCTAATCATCTTTGTTGCTCTTTTCTTCACTCTTTCTAATCTATATTTTCCTGTATGCTCTTCAAGGTACAGGTAGTCCTTGATTTATGACCACTCATTTAATAACTTTTTATAATGCTGGAAAAAAAAGTGACTTCCAATGTCCCAAAGGTGCTTTTTCAAGAGGCAACTGGACTTTCTGGGTTTTCTTTGAAGTCACTTCACTTCTTATCCAAGAAGATTCTTCAGCTCTTTGGGACAAGCACCTTTTGGGACAATCATGACCTGGATGATTGAGAATGTGGGTGCTTGATAACCAGCATGTATTTACAACAGTTGCAGCATCTATGTGATCATGATTTACCATTTATGAGCATCTTAAACAAAAAAAACATCAATGAGCAAAGCTAAATCAATTTAACAACCATAACAAAAATGTTATAAAATTGAGTATGACTCACTTAATGGATCACATTGCTTAGCAATGGATATTCTAGGCAGTCGGAAACAGACATCACAAATTTAGGATTGGTTCTTATGATTTTAGATTGGTCTCTTATTGTTGTAAAGGTAAAGGTTCCCCCCACACATATGTGCTAGTCATTTCTGACTCTAGGGGGCAGTGCTCATTTCCATTTCAAAGCTGAAGAGCCATGCTATCAGAAGATGTCTCCACCGTCATGACTAAACACTGAAGGCGCATGGAATGCTATTATCTTCCCACCAAAGATGTTCCTTATTTTTCTACTTGCATTTTTTACGTGCTTTCGAACTGCTAGGTTGGCAGAAGCTGGGACAAGTAACAGGAGCTCACCCCATTATGCAGCACTAGGGATCCGAACCGCTGAACTGCCAACCTTTCTAATCAAAAAGCTCAGCGTGTCAGGTCACTGAGCATGTTTAATCACTGAGCCTCCATGTCTCTGTCTTACTGTTGTAAGGCAGTATAATAATATCTTGAAGACTTTGTCCTGCTCCATTTTAGATCAAAAACAAGCAAGATGGGATTGTTTTAAACCTCTTTCTCAAGCTCTCTATTTTTCCAGGACTGCACTGCTGTTTTCTCCCCTTTAATGGCCCATCCATTCCTTCACTGAAATTATTTCTACATCCGTTTACCCCTAGAGAAGGTATAATGCTAAACTCCAGTTCCAGAACAGTGTTAGGTTAAGAAAAGGGATTGTCTAATAGTGTAAGATTCTCAGCTATGCTGATGTTCACCTTAGAAGTTGCTACATAACTATATAGTCAGCATATCTTGCAGAGGAAAATACAGAAAGGAATGCCTGGGAGAGTTTAGTAATGCAATTGGACATAGCAATTGGCTACTGGAAGCATCTCTTCTCCCCTGTTTAACTGAAAATGCAAAGTATGATTTGCAAATCAGTCTGAATTATATGTCTAATCAATCGAGTATGAAAAACAAAGTTCATTTACAAAAAAATGATCCTCAATAAATCCCTGGTTATTTGGACTGAGAGACTGTCAAGTCTAACCTATTGCCTACTAATGAGAACTATTTTTTTCCCTTCTCTCTTATAAATCTGTTAGCTTTTCAGCTCTCTTGGCTATCATTCAATTGCTTTTTCTAACATGAGGACATTTTTGAGGGTTTTTTTTTGTTTGTTCAAGCTCATCTCTGTCAAATTCAACATCCTTGTTCAGTGAACATTGCTGTTTTCCACCCAAGTCTGTCCCACCTGCATTTTGAAGAGCAGAGTAGCAGCTGCCCCCCTTGGCAACTACCAGACTACAGCAATAAGAAATTTAGTAGAGCCCAAATGCTGATGATCCACCTGTACCAAGTTCTCAGCATCAATAATGCATTGGCTAAAATATCATTTTGCAACCACGCAAAACCACTTTTTGTGATCAGCAACGTCATTTCTTATTTTATCAGTGATGCAACTTCAGCTGTGATTTCCCCATCTGTTTAAAATCAATAGCTTTAGTTCACTTTGTAGACTTAGCTTTAACTTCCATCTTTCCAGCTGTAAGCTTGCCACATATTTATGGATATCTGGGTCACCTTGAAATTAACCAACAGTACCCCTTTCTTGCGAGATTTGAAAAAAAAACAACCACACTAATTTCTCTACACTGCATCATTGATTTCTGTTATGCATTACAAAAGAAGAAGATGATTAGGAAGGTACAGATTAATGTACATGTCATCAGTTTAACTACCTAGTTTGCAAACCAAGCAAACCAAGACATTTTAAAAAAACCACTTGTACTTTAAGTGACAATGGCGCAATCCCCTATTCATTAATTACTCTAAGTAGAATCATCATGATTCCAATTCCAATCTATATAACATCATTTAAAATGAAGCCATTGAGCATGCATTTACAATTCAAAATAAATGATTTAGAGCTGTTCATCAGAAGTTTTCATACACAAGGTTTGCTTCCTTCCTTCCTTCCTTCCTTCCTTCCTTCCTTCCTTCCTTCCTTCCTTCCTTCCTTCCTTCCTCCCTCCCTCCCTCCCTCCTTTCCTCCCTTCCCTTCCCCTTCCTTCCTTCCTTCCTTCCTTCCTTCCTTCCTTCCTTCCTTCCTTTCAACTATGCACTACAAATACTCTCCTTCTTGTCTGCCACTCATCTATAATATTTGCAAAGGGATTCAAGGAAAAAGTAATTATGTACCTAACAGGTACAAAATAGACACTTAGTACTTTATTGATATTCTTCACTAAATACCAATGGTGCACATGATGTGCAGTTGTATGGATAGGGTGAATTACTTGGGGAATAAAAAATTTCCAGTTTAAGAATATATGTTCTAAAATTTATTGAGCTATAAAGATTAAAAAATAGCTTTGCCTAGCTATAATACAAACTCCCAATGCACATCAGATTCAGGAACAGATCTTCACAAAATAATCAGCAAAGGAATTTACTGATAAACAATACTATCAATTTATTCCTCCCCTCCTAAAGTTTGAATATTACTAATATCAAGTTCTTTTCAGCATGACTGTTCCTGAACTTGGTCAGGAAAAAAAAAAAGAAATATTCATACTTTTTTATACACGCCTCTTGAATCAGCTTTGTATTCACTTTTCTCTAATACATATTTTATACTGTAAGAATGATAGTTCTGCATGCTGACAAATTCACTGCTTGTCCTACGCCTATGTGAAATGGCTATCGCCTTGATAAAGCAGTTAAACTCATGGGGGTGATATTTCTCAACAATAACTGGGAAAACTGAAATCGAAATTTATTTTTCCAGGCAGATAAAATGCTTGACAATATCAAAACAATAAATCACAGGTGAGAGGAAACACCAGCACAATCTAGGGATACATACACACTTTTATAATTTAAGATCATTCCTAAGGAAAGGAAAGGAAAATTAGTCTGAGATCAGATAAAAATCTAGTGGCCAATTCATGAACGTCGTTCTATTATCTCACAGCAGAATCTATGCATTGTGATGCAACATTTGGGACATGGGGTGTAATAAAGTCATGTTATCTGATAGCAATAAGGAAATATGAAATTATTCTGATCATCCTGAAAAACCCATTAGGGTGGGCACTTAATTTATATATTGTTAGATTTTCATACCCCTGTATTACTTTACAGGTAACTCAAGGCAGTGAACATACCTAATGTTCCTTCCTTCTCCTTCCTTTTTGAGACATTTTTTTTGAGACATTTTATTAAGATTTATAGGCCACCCTTTTCCCTGAGGGGACTCAGGGCGGCTTACAATCACAGGGAAGGGGGTGCAATATCAAAAGACAAACAATGTGCGAACAAAAGAAAATAATAAAACACAACTTTCATTCAACAGTCAACACTCGGGCGGGTACATTGGGAACCTATCCCCAGGCCTGATGGGAGAGCCAGGTCTTGAGGGCTGCGCGGAAGGTCTGGATGGTGGTGAGGGTACGGATCTCGACGGGGAGGTCGTTCCACAGGGTCGGAGCTTCTCTTTTCTTTACAACAGCAAACCTGTGAGGTGGGTTGAGCTGAGACGGTATGATTGGTCCAAAATCACCTAGCCAAGTTTCATCCCTGAGGCAGAACTAGAATTCACCATCTCCTGTACCAAAGGTGAATTTTCAAGAGGCAATTGGATTTGCTGTTTTTTCTTTGAAGATGTTTCACGTCTTACCCAAAAGGTTTCTTCAGCTCTCATGGATGAGAAGCAAAATGTCTTCAAAGAAAAAAACAGAGAGTCCAGTTGCCTCTTGAAAAAGTGCCTTTGGGACAGCCATGATCTGGATGACTGAGAATCTTCATTGTCACCATCTCCTTTTCTTTTCTAGGCCAGCATTTTTCACCACTAGACTTAATTGGCTCACAAGGAAACCCATGAATAAAGATAGCACAATTGAGACATTTGAATTATAAAAGTCATCCACATATAAAATAGGAATTAACATAATCAATAGCTCTACAAAAGACTGGAATAATGAAGGGGTAACATTGGGGCTATGTTAAAGCTCCTCATGAATCGGATAATGTTGTGATGTAAGTTATGTTTTTATCATTGTGGTTTAGTTCAGATGCTTACATTTTCATTCCAATTTACGCCTTGTGCATTGGTTCTAGCCTCTTGCTTTATTTGTAGCTTCCATTCAATTGGAACGACAATGTCAAAATTATTTCAGATGCCAGGATTAAGAAAATGCTCCCCTTTAATTTTTCAGAAGGCACAGAGGAAAGTTTCTCAGAGGTTAGAACTGGAAAACAAATACATACTTCATCCCATTTGATAGAAAAAATACAACCAGATAATATATACTTCAGTGGAGATTGAATGATTAATGAATTGTATAATTGCCTGTTACTACACCCTTTGGCCACACACCCTCATTTTTAGAAAGTATAATAGAAAATGCCATGACATTAAGAGATGATGGACCAATCAAAACAAACTAATAAGTGAGGCCATCTCATATCACCATTTTCTTGGTAGCTGGCAGCAAATCTATCATATTCCAGAATGGTTAAGGTATTAACAAGTTTATAATTAGCAATTCTTCATCCATATTAATAATATATATTGCTGCTCAGTCTAGCAACCAAAAGAATTACTCTGAATGACAGGGTGAGAAAATCTGTTCCAACTTATGACTCTGACAACTAATTAGACACGTTTTTGCCTAAAAACTAAATATTATTATTCTATTTCTTTTTTTTTAAAGTCCAACTTACAAAAGCTACAACTGAAAAATCAGTTGCTCTTATGTAGGCTGTTGTAATTAAATAAGTAATGATTGGATAGCTTTTCTATTCTTCTTTTTTTGGTTATCTCTTTTAAATTTAAGCATGCTGTCAAGAACTGTCATTGTTTGCCGATCTTTGGTCAGCTTTTTTTGAGATTTGGAAGTTTGTTTTTGGTTGAAAACATGTGAAAGTATTGTTTTAAATGAATAAGATAAACAACGATGCTTAACAACCCTGACATTGTTTATTTTAAATTATTGCTAATGTGACAGTCACTAAGGTGGTCTTGATAATACCCTATTAACTAAAGACAAATACTTACATTTGTATTTTTTGCTTTACAATTACCATCGCTATAAAGAAAGTACTTTAATTTAGCTGGAGTTAATTAGATGAATTTGAAAAAAAATATGAATGCTTATGGTTCAATGGACTGTGGTTCAGAAAGGATAATTGATCCATGAGAATGAATACAATTCTTCACAACACAAGGGAACAAATCATATCCTGGTGGTGCCATGGTGATACAAACACATCTTTCTATAAATGAATTGCATTGCTATTATGGGGTACTATAGAATGCAGCTCATAATTTTGGAAAGCTATGTGGCTGAAAACAAGGAATTATAAACATAGATGGTGTTATCATCACATTGAAGCAATAGTTAATTTAATTCATTGTATTTAGAATTTCCAAGGATAGAACTTTGAAAGATGTTGTAAACTCAGGGTTCTTAGGGCATTTCCAAGACCCATCTGCCCTACAATCACAGCACAAAATTCCTCCCTAAGATTTAGCCAGAAAAGCAACCAACTACTTTTTCTTTTCCCTTGTGGCCATAAAATCTCTTTATTTTCTTTTTAACAAAAGGAGGTTTTGAATCAAGAAAGAAAAGAGTCAGGAAAGAAATGGATTCCATTTGATGAATGTGTCCTTTGGTTTTCTTTTGTTCTTCTGTTTTCAAGATGATGGTGCTTAGGAAATTCTGTGCAATTGGAGAATTGATTGAGACTTTTAGGTGAGCTCAGAGGAACAATTGAGAAGTTGTGGTCAATATTTTAGCCTTAATGGGAAATTCTGTATGCTAAAGGTTATTCTGTTTCCCATTTAATGAGTTTTTTAGCCAAAATTAATGCCCTTTGATTCTTTGAGATAAAATATTTTGGCTTATGTTCATCTTGTGTAGCATTTGAGCAACTGAAGCAAAGTCTTTGCATTTAATCAGCTCAATTAATTTTAATTGTAAATATCCATTTTCACTGGATAACATTATTGGAAAGTCTTAATATCTTTTGAGTTTTTCACAGGGAAACAATGAATCTTACTTTCAGTTCCTGAGAATACCTACCGAAAATCCCATAATTGCTGATTTAAGTTACATTAAACTTGAATAAACTGTTAATGAGTAAAAAATAAACCTAACTGACTGACTCATTAATCTTATTCCAGATAAGTAAACCTGAGTCTCAGAATTTATACTGTGTTCCATCTTTGTTAGAAATCAGAGAGAAACTTGATGAACATAAATGGAATTTAAGACTCTGCTAAAACATTGTTAAGGGGACATTTTTCTTAGTACTTGGCTACATAAAAGTTGATTATTACACCTGCTTCACTAAAGCCACGTATAGCAGATATTAAAATAAAAACCCAATGCAGTTGAATGCTAATGGTAAGGTCACATTTGTGTGCACTTGAATAAATTTTCCTCCATTTGGTAAAGAACATTTGGAGAATGACCTATAATTCTGTTAGGTTTAAGGTCAAGTAGAGTATTCAGAAGTTATGAACCCATGCAAATTTATTTCTAGAAACATTTTTAGATGTTTACAAAAAGAGAAGTGAGCCCACTGAAAATTTGGAATGTTCTTAGAAGTTGCATCTCAGTGTAAAAATGGCATTTTCAGACCTACTTTCCCCCATTCAAATAGGTAAACATTGCATTTCAAATAGGCAAGATCTAAAGATGGATTGTCATCTTTAGTTAGTTCAGCAGTTCAATTTCTTCTGCCAAATCCCCCTAGGATTGGTTTATCTCTTTATCACTGGCTCCTTGTAGTTGACTCGTGTGTCTCAATCATCATAGATCAATCCCTGTAAGCAAAACTTTTAGTCCTTCTAACAGAAGATTTAATATGAGATCCCCTCCTCCCCCAATTCAAATAGTTCTAAAAATCTTGCCCGAGGAGTCATAAATCCTTTCAAGACAAAACTTCAACCCATACATTGGCATCTGTAGGTGAATTTGGCCTTTGGGATAAGTCACAAAAACTGACCTCTGAAAAAAAAAATTAGATTTTATTTTTTTAGATTTTATTTAGCATTTATAGGCCGCCCTTTTCCCTGAGGGGACTCAGGGCGGCTTACAATAGTAAGGGAAGGGGAGTGAAAGACAAAATACAAAAGAAAATGTGAAATAACTAAAAAGTACTAAAACACAACATTCACTCAGTATTCGGGAGGGGCAAGAAAATTTATCCCCAGGCCTGACGGGCTAGCCAGATCTTGAGGGCTGTACGGAAGGCCTGGACTGTGGTCAGGGTACGAATCTCCACAGGGAGATTGTTCCATAGCGTCGGAGCAGCAACTGAGAAGGCTCTCCTCCGGGTGGTCGCCAGTCGGCACTGACTGGCGGATGGAATACGGAGGAGGCCCGCTCTATGCGATCTGATGGGACGCAGGGAGGTTATTGGCAGAAGGCGGTCTCTCAGATAGTCAGATCCACTACCATGGAGCGCTTTATGGGTGGTAAGTAAGACCTTCAATTGCACCCGGAGATCTACAGGCAGCCAGCGCAGCTCGCGGAGGATAGGTGTTATGTGGGCGAACCGAGGTGCGCCCACAATCACTCGCGCGGCCGCGTTCTGTACTAGCTGAAGTCTCCGGGTGCTCTTCAAGGGCAGCCCCATGTAGAGCACATTGCAGTATTCCAGCTTAGAGATCACAAGGGCTCGAGTGACTGTCGTGAGAGCCTCCCGATTCAGGTAGGGCCGCAACTGGCGCACCAGGCGAACCTGGGCAAATGCCCCCCTGGTCACAGCTGATAGATGGTGATCAAAACTCAGCTGTGGGTCCAGGAGGACTCCCAAGTTGCGGACCCTATCTGAGGGGTATAAGTTTTGTCCCCCCAGCCTGATTGATGGTACGGTGGTCAAATTATTGGGAGGAAAACACAACAGCCACTCGGTCTTGTCTGGGTTGAGCACCAGTTTGTTCGCTCTCATCCAGTCTTTAACAGCTTCCAGACCCTGGTTAATCACGTCCACCGCTTCATTGAGTTGGCACGGGGCGGACAGATACAATTGTGTATCGTCCGCATATTGGTGATACTTTATCCCGTGCCTCCGAATGATCTCGCCCAGCGGTTTCATGTATATGTTAAATAGGAGGGGGGACAAGACCGACCCCTGTGGCACCCCATATGTTAGGGGCCTCGGGGACGATCTCTGCCCACCCACCAACACCGACTGCGACCTGTCCGAGAGGTAGGAGGAGAACCACTGCAAAACAGTGCCGCCCACTCCCACCTCCCGCAGTCGTCGCAGAAGGATACCATGGTCGATGGTATCGAAAGCCGCTGAGAGGTCGAGGAGAACTAGGATGGACGCAAAGCCTCCATCCCTAGCTCTCCAGAGATCATCGGTCAATGCGACCAAAGCGGTTTCTGTGCTGTAACCTGGTCTGAAGCCGGACTGGAAGGGGTCAAGATAGTTTGCTTCCTCCAAGGTACGCTGAAGCTGGAGGGCCACCACTTTCTCAACAACCTTCCCCACATAGGGAAGGTTATAGACTGGACGGTAGTTGTTAAGAATAGCTGGATCCAAAGACGGTTTCTTTAGAAGGGGTCTCACCACCGCTGCCTTAAGCTCGGTGGGGAAGTGCCCCTCCCGAAGAGATGCCACAACAACCGCTTGGATCCAGCCTCGTGTCACCTCACTGCTGTTGGCAACCAGCCAGGAGGGACACGGGTCCAGTACACAAGTGGAGGTACTCACAGCTCGCATAGCCTTGTCCACATCCCCAGAGGCAACTTCCTGAAACTCAACCCAGAGATGGTTTGCCAAGTCTTTCCCCTGTGTCTCAGCTGGCTCTGCAAGGGTGGAGTCCAGGTCCGCTCGAAACCGGGCAACTTTGTCCGCCAAGAACTGGACATACTCCTCAGCCTTACCCTGTAAGGGGTCCCCCGTCTCCCTCCTATTTAGGAGGGAGCGGGTTATCCTAAACAGGGTGGCTGGGCGGGACTCGGCAGACGCTACCAAGGAGGCAATGTGTGTTCTTTTTGCTGATCTTAAAGCACGGGTATACTCCTTGGTGCATGCTGTTACAAGTGCCCGGTTCAATTCGGACCTGTCTGATCTCCACAGGTGCTCTAGGCGTCTCCTCCGGCGCTTTATCTCCCGGAGCTCCTCGGTAAACCAAGGAGGCCTCCGGGGGCCGCTGACCCGGAGGGGCCGTAGTGGCGCAATCCGGTTTAGAGACCCCGAAGCTGCCGAGTGCCAGGCAGCGACAAGGGTCTCCGCCGAACTGTGGGCGAGAGTATCTGGAATAACCCCAAGCTCCATCTGGAACCTAACAGGGTCCATCAGTCGCTTGGGGCGGAACCACCTGGTCGGTTCCTCCTCCCTACGGTGGGGGTTTGGCCTCCGGAAGTCTAGCCTCAGTAGGCAGTGGTCTGACCACAACAGGGGTATGATCTCATTACCCCTCAGACCAAGATCATAACTCCACTGCTCCGAGAGGAATACAAGGTCGAGCGTGTGACCCGCTGAGTGGGTTGGGCCTCGAATTACCTGAGTCAAGCCCATGGCTGTCATGGAAGCCATGAACTCCTGCGCTCCGTCAGAGCGTTCACCGAGCGAAGGCAAGTTGAAGTCCCCCAGAACTATAAGTCTAGGGAACTCAACTGCTAGCTCGGCTACTGACTCGAGGAGCGAGGGGAGGGCTGCTGCAACGCAGTTGGGAGGCAGGTACGTAAGCAGCAAACCCACTTGACCCATGAGGTCCAGCTTCACCAGCAGGGACTCACACCCGACAAGCTCCGGAGCAGGGATCCTACGAGGAACTAAAGACTCCCGGACTACAATAGCCACACCGCCACCCCTTCCCTGGGCTCTCGGCTGGTGTAGTACCTGAAATCCGGCTGGGCACATCTCAACGAGGGGGACTCCTCCCTCCGTGCCCAGCCATGTTTCAGTAATACATGCCAGGTCTGCGCCCTCATCGGTTATCAAGTCCCGGATGAGGGGGGCCTTATGAACCACAGACCTGGCATTTAGCGACAGCAGCCTGAGACCAGGGTCCTGATCACTCGCGCCATCTGACCTTGGAGTGGGACTCCTAGGGCCGGAAGGAGGGATCTCTGTAATATAGCGAACCCTCCTTCCCCGATGATGGCCTGCCCTAAAGTCCCCGCCATATCTGCCTCTCCCTGTTATGACCGCAATGCTCCGACCCTCTCCCGTGGATATGGCCCCCCCAACCACCACAATTACATCCATGAACCCATGCTTTGTCCTGCACGGTGACCCATTGTCTTCTTTGTGGCTCAGATGCTTTGAAGGTGTTGAAATACTTGTGAGTTATGTAATTAACTGATGTAGAATTTGTGGGAAATAGCAATAGCACTAAGACCAGAAGCCAGCAACCGGTAGCTCTGCAGCCGCATGTGGCTCTTTCATCCCTCTGCTGTGGCCCCCTATCACCAGTCGATGCCACAATTGACAGAGCTTTCAGTTAGTACAGGTAGAGAAAAAAGGATGCCGTGCTAGGAGGAGACTGTATGATGGGGAAACTGGACTTCCGGTCAGCTCCAGAATTGAATGGGGGACTTCTCTTTAGGACCTTTGTGGCTCTTTGAGTGTTTCAGATTGCTGTTCCTTGAATTAAACTTATATACTGCTTCACAGTGCTTTACAGCCCTTACTAAGTGGTTTTACAGGGGAGCATATACCCCCAAACCCCCTTAGAAGGATGAAAGGCTTAGTCAACCCTGACTGGTGAGACTTGAACTGCTAAACTTTTCTAAATATGTGGCTTCTATCCCATACCAATGACTGTTCAAATCCAAGTCTTAAATATAGAACCTAACAGATGTGGCTAAGGAAATGTAAGTGTTAGATTTGAAATGCAGATGGTTTTGGAACTGTATATTTATGCCAAGCTTTCCCAAATCTTTTCTAGCCTTCAATATTTTAAAATCCACTAATGGCTTTAAAATGCCACTTGGTTTGTTTTCTTCAGAATATTCCTGGAACCTGGAATGATGCTCCCATTCCAGATGGGATCTGCAAAAGGTGCAGTATAGTCTAAGATCATTTATGAAAAAGGAAGAAAATAGAAAATCGCACCTTCGCCAACAATGCCTCCCTTCATATCAAAGCATTAATTTTTTCCCTTCTCACTTATCATCAAATTCACACAGTAATGAGAGGAAATTAGCAAGTATTTTCACAGGAATATGAGCATTTATAAGATATCATTGGCAAATCTATAGAAAGATGGTTGTGAACTGCAATGAAATTCTGAAATCCTGCTCCTCTACACTCCCTGTGTCAAATGTGATGAGTACAGAGGGGTTGCTTATAGTTTCTTACTGTAAGAAAGTGAATGGATCTTTTTTTCTCAACAGTTGTACTTTTTTCTTTCTTCCTCTCATCAGAAAAGATTGTCCCATCTCTTCTCATCATCTTTGATGTGAAAGCCACTCATCTACTGAAGTAAAACAGAATTCCTATTCTTTGCTTTGTTTTTTTTTTTCTACAGTTCTCATTCTTCATCAGCTCTTTTTGGGTATCCAAATTAACCTGTAAAGCTGAGTCTGCTCCTAACAGAGTTGCCTTGTACAAGTGGTGTGTGGAAAAAAATATCTCACAGAATCCACAGCCTTGACTACTGAAAACTCAAAAATATTGAAACACAGGAAATCTAGTTGCATTTTTTTTACAATGGTTACCCTTCTGACCGCCTCTCCTCATGCCATTAACTTCAGGCCTGGCTACAAGCAGTGGGATACCGAATACTTTTTCTTACTGAATAGAAATGTGCAGCTGTTTTGACACAGATCATACCTTCACTTGGAAATTGCTTCTGCTCAATTCAAGGGGGTGTTGGGGTGGGATCATAGCATTACCGGACTTGGCTTTGCTGATTCCAATTATATATCCATAGGAAGCAATAATGAAGCGGGTGTATGGGGAGACAAATAGAGAGCTTATTCCTTCTACACCTAAATTCCAATCCATTTGTAATAACTCTCTGAAGAACAGTGCTTAGTATCTCCAGACCAGTAATTGATCCTGTATGTTATGTATGTGTTACACTGGAGGCATATAAATAGATGTGCACATTGCAAAGAGTTAATAGGTGGTACATGGGGGTAGAGCAGGGTTGTCAAACTCAAGGCCTGGGGGCTGGATCAAGCCCAAGGGTTGGTTAGATCTGGTCCACAGGGCCCAGGGGTGGGTTACAGCAGAGTCTACTGCCTGTTCACTCAGGGACATGCTATGCATGCACACATGCTATGCATGCACACATGCTATGCATGCACACATGCTTGATGCACGCACACATGCTTGATGCATGCACACATGCTTGATGCATGCACACATGCTTGATGCATGCTGCATGCACATGCGCAGTACAACTAAAATTGCTCTGTGCATGTGCAGAAGCAAAAAACAATATGGCAGCACCAATGGCACCTATGGCGCCAGTGGGAGAACCAATGTGGGGGTGTGGTTCCAGCGACCCAAGCTGCCAAGCTACTACTGGTTCGGTCGAACCGGACTGAACCAATAGGAACCTACCACTGACAAGGCCACCCTGGAAACAGCAAAGGACTGGCCTGCAGTGGCTCTGCCAGCAAAAACAGAGCATTTTCATTGGCAGAGGGTTGCAGGATGGTGTTGTAGCTGAAAACGGAGCTCGGGAGCCTGTTTTCGCTGGCAGAGTGCTCAAGCCACCACAGGCACCCCCAACATGAGTGATGTTGTGCTGGTCATGCCCATCCTGGCCACGCCCACTCTGTCCCCTCCCCTCCAGGTGAAACACAACCCTGATGCGGCCCTCAATGAAATTGAATTTGACACCCCTGTGGTAGAGTGTTTATAGATGCAAAGAACCAGGTGGTGCGTGTGTGTTATGAAATATTTCTTCACATATCACTTAGGATATTTTTTTCCCCAGCTCTGATCAATTTAGCTTTGAATAAAAAGCTTGTGATAATAATACAGATGTTTCGTATCCCGAAGACAAGAGCCATTGTAGTCTCATAAAAATTCAGTTTAACACAAGGTCATGGAAAAGAATCTTTAGGGATTTTTCAAGGTCTTTAATGATGAAGCTTTTAGTATATTCCAGATCTCTGGCCCCAGGGCAGAAAAGGCTTTTAATGAGAGCTGAACAAGATGGCCCACTGAAGCAGTGATGAGCTTTCGGGCTGAATGGCTAAGTTCGTGGCTACTTTAATGATGCCAGTCATGAAGGACTATACCTTTTCTAGATGAGAGAACCTGTAATGTAGATTTTAGATAGTAACAAGATGCTATGGGTAAAGATGACACTTCAAATAACTTGAAAAAGGATTGGAGTGCCCTCATTCCAAATAGGAGACAGATGATTTATGCTGGTCCCTTGTTAAGCAAGAGCAAACTCTTACTCTAACATTCAAGAGATTTTTCTTAAGATGTTAGTGTCTTGAAGGCAGGGGTGGGTTCCTACCAGTTCTAACCTCTTCTATGGAAGAGGTTCCACAAATCTACAGTGCTGTTTAGAACTGGTTCCAGCTCCCTCCCCAACCCGTCCGCACATCATCAAGATGAAGAGCGAGAGGAGGAATTCTGGGAGTTGAAGTCCACAAGTCTTAAAGCTGTCAAGTTTGAACAACCCTGGGTTTTTTTTCTAAAAGGTTAGGGGTACAAGGGTCTTATAGATTGACAGCTTTAAGACTTGCACACTTCAATGCCAGAGTTCCTGACCCAACATTTTGGTTGCTAAGCAAGAGCATTATTAAGTGAGTTTCACCACATTTTACAAGTTGGCCACACCCACCCAGTCACATAGCTGGCAAGCCATTCCCACTCGGTCAAATGGCCGGCAAGCCACTCTCACCCAGTCATATGGCTGGCAAGCCACTCCCACAAAGCAGGCCACACCTACAGAAGAGATTCTATTTTTTAAAAAAAACCACCACTGCTTGAAAGACACACTGTAGTGGCTGTATCTTCTGGACTTCCTTGTTCCTTTTGCTTTGCCACTTTACCTGATGAAAAGTATTGGAAAATGTGAAGTCTTTTGTCTGCACATTTTGTCTGATCTAATAACATTATCTATATAGAAGTTAAGCTATGTCTAAATTAAGAGGGGGGAAAAGATCAGGACATATCCTTCTCCAGCAAGTAACAACTAGATAAGCAGGGATTAACATCAGACAAACAATCAAGAAGAAAACAATACCTTAAGGAACAACCAAGCAGAAAATCACACCCACACCAACATTGGCATGGCAAGCTACTGTATACCATCAGGGAGCAAATCCCACATTCCCTATCACTAATGATGATGATTGATAGAGGACACTGAAGATTCCACAGTTAAAACTTGAACTGCATATATTATCTTATTTTGGATAAATTTCTCTGCTAAACAGATAACAACTTCTTGTTCCTCCTATGTTGCATTACTGCCCTACCCACTAGGGCTGTTAAAGTCCCCAAATGTCCAGTCATTACAAATTATTCACCCCTAGCATAAAATCGTACCATAATCAAAACCAATCTTTTGACAACTGGTGGAGTAATTATGAATTAATGGCATTACTGAGCTGTAGGTGAAATGTGATTTATACACAGGGTCTGGAAATGAACTAGTCAAAGCAAATACTAAGCATTTAAAAAATGGTAAGAATGGGAAACCAAGACTGATTACACAAAACTTGCATTGCCAAAATGAAAAAGAAAAAGGATAGGTTTTTATAAACTCTCTTTTCACTGTTCTAGCTTCTAAGTACCCTATTAGTCAAGGTGATGAAGATATCATCAATTAGATTACGGAAACAATATAAATATTTGATCCAGTCCATTTTCCCCAAACTCAGTCCCACTATAATAACTTTACATGTTCCTCATTTATTATAGTATAATCAAATTGAAATCAATAGGTTTTAAGCACTCTTAGCTTGCAAGGCTGTTTAAAGCTATTATGCTTCTAGGAAAATAAATATTATTTATTAGGACTGGAGATTCTCAGCTTCAAAGTAGTCATCTAAGTCTATCCATCTAAAAGAATGAAATGGTAGCATGCTGATGTGATAGAATGAGCTGAAACATCTCAGGCAACGAAAATGTTTTTGTCCTGCTATTAATGATATAAAAAGCAGTGTGGTGAACTCACTCGCCTCCCACTCGGAAGGTTGAGAGTTCAATCCTAGGTAGCGGCAAATGTTTTTCTATTAGGATCAGAGGTGGGTTCCTACCAGTTCGCACCAGTTTGGTAGAACCGGTTCGTCAAATCTACCAAACCGGTTAGAAGAGGTTCCACCAGAAAGCAGGCCACACCTACAGAAGAGGTTCCAAAAAAATTTGAAACCCACCACTGACACACACACACACACACACACACACAGACTCACACAGAGAGAGAAAGAGAAAGAAAGAAAGAAAGAAAGAAAGAAAGAAAGAAAGAAAGAAAGAAAGAAAGAAAGAAAGAAAACACATGGCCGGCAAGCCACTCCTACCAGGTCACATGGCCGGCAAGCCACTCCCACAAAGGAAGCCACACCCACAGAGTAGGTTCAAAAATATTTTGAAACCCACCACTGATCAGGGTACAAAGAAAAAATATCTGCTGTGAACTCTGTGTGGCATCAGGAAGGGCATCCAGCCAGTAAATGCTCAGCTCCATCAAGTCACCCAGACTTACCCCAAATTAAGAGATGCCAGGGTCATAAAAAGAAATTTGTAGTAATGCTATGACTGAGGGCAAGAGAGGTTCTAAATCAGACTGTTATTTTTCTTCCCCTAGGGCATTTTTGGAAAGAACCTTTTTCATATAAAGGCTTGCATACTGTCTCCAACCCAAAGCCAGCCTATTATCTCAACCGCTCCTCTTTCTGCTTTATGTGCTGTGAAAGTCTCTACCTACTCATGAAAGGGAAACACAGATTTTTGTTTTTAGACATTCATCCTCTGTCATGGCTAAGTAGAATGAGAAAATATTAAACCACTGGTCTAGTTAGAATCACATTTTTAGCCCCAGTTGGGAGTTGCGCTGGGTAGGAAATATGAAATTGGGCAGATCTACTTCATTGTGTATTCCAAATCCTGCATGAAAATTGAAGCAAATCCTGCATGAAAATTACAGCAAAACTACAGTAATTTGTTTTTCAAATGGCTATTCCAAGGAGAACTAAGAAAGACCAGTCTACTTTTAAAAAACGGTATTATTTAAAAACACCAGACTTCGCAAAAAAGAATATAAGAGTGGTTTACAAATTAGATAAAAACTTTAATCTCTAGGTCACATATTATTTTCTACAAAATAATAATACATACCAAACCTACAATTGTATTTTTATAAAAGTGTCCCCTTCTTCTGTTCTACTGATATGATATATTAAAATTCAGCAGAGGAAATAAAACCAAAGGTTCAAATTAAACGGGGCAGAAGAAAAAATAAATATTATTAAATGTATCTCCTTTTCTTACCATTAAACTTGATTAAGATATCTTGAGTCTCAGTTATGTGCCTGGAATTCAAACCACTATACTACACATTTTCAAAAGATAAGGTACCATCTCAATAGCAACAGCAGAAGTAGTAGTGTATTAATTGATTAGTCTCCTGACCATATCAAATAGAAATAATAGTAGCTGATGCACCTATGTAAAAGAACTGATCCCCCCCAAAAATTATTTGTGTGGCTATTTGCAAATTTTAGAAATTATTCAAAAAATTATTGATATTGTGCCCCCCCTGCCAGAATATAGGTTGAGAACCACTGAAATAGTGCATTATGCAATGAAGGATAAGATATACTTATCCTAGAACACTCATATTCTGTTTTTCTCATTGTTAAGTATGTACAACACATGCCTGAATATTTCACTGGAAATATTTTCTCCCTGAAAAGAAATTTTGAAAGCAAATTATTTTTGATTGCACTGAAAAAGAATTGATAGAAAAATGGGGAGAGGGTTTTTTTTTAATGGCATTATAATAGGTAGTATTAAGGGGAGAAATTTTGGTGTCTGTTTCTATAGCCACTGGCCTCTACAGTAAAAATATTAAAACTGGAGGTATCTTTCCTACGGCTTCCTAGAATTTGAGAAAGGGAGATAGAGAATACAGAATAACAGAGTTGGATTTATTTCTTCTCTCTGTTTTAGAGGTGGTATTCAGCAGGTTCTGACCACTTCTGGAGAACTGGTAGTGGAAATTTTGAGGAGTTTGGAGAACTGGTAAATACCACCTCTGACTGGCCCGTCCTCATCTATTCTCTGCCTTCCGAGTCCCACCTGATTGGGAGGAAATGGGGATTTTGCAGTATCCTTCCCCTGGAGTTGGGAGGGAATTGAGATTTTACAGTATCTTCCTCTGGAGTGGGGAGGGAATAGAGATTTTACAGTATCCTTCCCCTGCCATGCCCACCAAGCCACACTCACAAAACCAGTAGTAAAAAAAATTCAATCCCCCCACTGCTCTGTTCGCAATAAATCTTATCAAAAATTCAGATCCAAGCCATCTCCTCATAGGCATTAAGAAAAAACTTTGTGAAAATCATTCTTTTCCTAAAACTGTAGGAACTTTCATTGCTTTTATTACCAGAGTCCAAAATTATCGAGAATTCCAAAGATGGCTAGAAAGTCATTCTTGCTAACATGCCATTACTTCTCCAACAATACATTTGTGATAGATTGTGAAAGGGCATGGGCCTCTTGAAGAGAAACCCGACAGGTGATGTAACTTTTGTTTGATGGGAGAAATATTATACATGTCTTGCCAAACCATGGAGGCAAAGGAGGCTGAATGAAAAGTCCCAGAGGGATATTATTGTTATGCCTTTATAATGAGCTTTTTGATGTTGCAAGTGGAAAGAGAAGGGATGTTGAAGAAAAAAATTAAAGAAGATCCTACACATTAAAAAACACATTTGTGGAGAAGAAAGAAAAAACGAAAGAAAATGCACAATCCACATTGCCAAAATCTATTCAGACAGCCAACAATGTGTAGGATCTTTCAACCAGCCATCTCAACATTTTTAGGTCTTTACAAATTAGGACAGAAATGAATGACACTGAATACAACCTATTAAAATGAAATTTGGGGGGGGGGGGAATCAGAAGGCACAGGCTTCATCGGTTAGTCTTTAATGTGTTCATTTGTGTTATGTGTATATGTCCATGTGGATGTGGACATTGCACATATTACACATAGGGGTGTATTGTGTTAGGTGTATATATTATGTACATTTAGCAGAGAGGGAGAAAAATTAGAGAAAAAAAATAGGACTAAGAAGATATGGTGTTAAGCTTGACAAATAAACCTCCAAGAAATTAGATTGTGTATGGGGGGGGGGGGATTACTTAGGTGACATCAAGTCAGACTTAACTCTCTCTCAATGCCTAAAAAAACACTCAGCATCGCAATCTGCCTCTTGCAACATCTTGTAACTCTTCAAAGCACTGTTCTTTAATCTCTTTGATCCCATCTATCTACAAAGCCTTCTGCTCCCTTCATGCTTATCAAGAACGTTCCATTAAAAAAACAAGGAAAATGTAAGAATTTTCTTTTATATATATAAATATATAAAGAGTCTTTGTTTAGAAGTTAAGAAAACAGGAGAGAAGAGACAGATTGGAGCTTGGAAACTAGGAAGGAAAACAAAGAACAAGATGTTTACATGTCTGCATTTGTTTGTTTCCTTAAACCCACTTCATAAAGTTTCCCTTCTTATGTCAATCATTTAATAGGAATCCTTAACTTCAGGATCCAAATTATCTAACCTGCAGGTCAGTTCTGGTGGTAGCTTCGGCTACTTTAGTAGTATATCTCAGGGGATTTGGGGTTATTGTCAGGGTTCCAAGTAACACCCCCAACAAAAGAAGACCTCGAGGCTTGAATTTCCTCAAAGTTCCATTTTATTAGAGATGTCATATTGGCACATCTGTGAAAACCTGAATCTGAAAGTTTCCAGGATTTCCCCACCCAAATGAAAGTTCAAGTCCCCGCCCAGTGCCCACATGTCCATCATATGATCCAATCAGGCATCATCCAAAACTGGAGATGCCTCCCAGTCATGCCACTCCATGTGTCCTTGACTGTTTGAGAAAAGAATATTATTTTGACTATATCTCACCCATACGCCATATAATCCCCCCTCCCATTTTCCCACAGCAGAAAATGTGGCAGGCCTGAAGGCTCAATGCAAAAGATTGCTTCCAGGACTGACAGGATGCTTACCAAAGACCGGGTATACATCTCAAACACATCCTAAATCATCAAGCCTTGCTCTAAATTATTTGAAGACTGTAATATTCTATTTTGCACCAGGGCTTTCCTAAAGATATTATAAATTCTAACTTAATGTTGGAAGTGACTGTTCTAAAGTTACAGGCTAAAGATTGTTTTTAATGGTTTCCCTGCAACAACCTTCACACCTTCTGTTCCAAATCCCTTTAAATGTCAATGTAGAAGCGAAAATATATTCAGCCATTCAGCTCAAACTCAAAAGGACTCAAACTGGCTCTGCATGATACGGTCATATTTTTCCCCCATGCATTCAGCTGGAAGGATGAGGAAAAACGGAACTATTGTTTGCTTCAGTTCAAACATCTTTCTAGAAATTTGCTTTATTATGTTTCAGCATCTCATAAGAGTTTGCGTTTAACTTCAAGCAAATGCAAATACGGTTCTGCTTCAAAGGTCTTCTTAAATATGGAGATAAGAGTGAGGATAATGGAGAATGCACTATGAGCTGCTCTTCTCCTCACACAGCATGCTCTGTATATGCAGTTAAGTGTATCAAGAGGTCTATAGCACAGTTAGCTCCAAACTGGTCATTCAAAAGTTTTAATGAACAGATTTTTCAAGAATGTTTCCTGACAAGCCAAAGATTGCCAATGAACTAATGGATCATGGTTAAGGAATGAAGCCAAATCAACCTTAAGAATTTAGGCCTGGAGACTAAACCATATGAAGAACGGCTGCAGGTTTTGGGTCTGACTAGTTTAAAGAAAAGAAGAATTAGGGGGTGACCTGATAGCAGTATTCCAGTATCTGAGAGTCTGCCACAATGAAGAAGGGAGTCAAATTATTATCCAAAGCACCAGAGGGCAGGACAAGAAATAATAGTTGGAAGCTAAACAAAGAGAGAAGCAACCTGGAATTAAGGAGAAAGTTTCTAACAGTGAGGACGATTAACCAGTGGAACAGCTTGCCTCCAGAAGTTGTGGGTGCTTCATCACTGGAGATTTTTAAGAAGTGACTGGACAGCCACTTGTCTGAGATGGTATAGGTTCTCTTGTTTGAGCAGGGGGCTGGAGTAGAAGACCTCCAAGGTCCCTTCTAGCTCTGCTCTGCTCTATTCTATTCTATTCTGTTCTATACAATTTGTAAAGAAAAATCTGTTCTAATTAGATATCCTTGATCAGCAAACAATTAGGTCCAATCAATATGTGCAATTCTTTTCTTCCTATTTTGTCATTCCTCCTTTATATTCTTCAATCAGTCATCCTACTGCTCCAAATATAAGTTGTCCTCAATTTACAACCATTTGTTTAGTGAGTTGTGAAAGTTGTAGCAACATTGAAAAAAGTGACTTATGACTGATTTCCACTCTTACTCATTGCAGCATCCCCATGGTCACATGATCATAATTCATTTGCTTGGAAACTGGAATGTATTTATGGAAGTTGCACTGTCCCAGGTTCAAGGAATTACCATTTGTAATCTTCCCATTGTCCTCCGACAAGAAAAATCAATGGGGGAAGTCCAATTTGCTTAATCATCGCATACATCACTTAACAATTGCAGTGATTTGCTTTACAACTGTGGCAAAGGTTGTAAATGGGGCAAAACTCACTTCACAGCTGCCCTGCTTAGCAGTGAAAATTGTGGGCTCAATTGTGATCATAAGTTAAGGACTTCCTGTAGGACGTCTGCCAACCTAATGGGAATGGATGGAATTTGGAGATAGTTCAGCTGTTCTCCACATTTAGAGAGACAAGAGAAACTTAAGGGATGCAATTCATCCCTTTGAGTACACACCTGTCTCTGAGACTGCAAAATGTTCACAATTCTAGCCTGGCAAATAATAGGGAATAACATTCTTTAGTAACTGAATGTCCATAGGTTCATCCTTCTATCCTACATTCAAGATTCTGCTTCTCAGTACCATTTTTTAAATTGCTTATCAGTTGTAATCCTCAAGTGTATGCTTTATATCATGTCAGTTCATGTAAGGTATGTCAGGGCTTCATTATTCAAGATTTCTAAAGGGCATCCATAGATTGTCATGGAAAACAAAATTAAAAAACGCAGCCATCGTGGTGCAATTCAAATGGTTATGTGTATTGTACACATATTGTACATGTGGAATGCCCACAAAATGGGGTGGAGCTTCATTCGCACTGTCAGGTTCCAAAGGGTTAATGAAACCAGCCAAACACAGAAACGGTTTGTAAATGCAGTTTGTATTCTTCCTTCGGCACAAACTGACCAACAAAGCACTAAGGCAATGAATAAATTGTCAGAGCTGCCACCCTGTGCTTTCCACCACCTTTTATAGCTACATTGGTAATTTAGATAAGCTGCACCCCACGTGTGCACACCCATCACCAGAGCGAAACCACCTGGCAATTAATCATGGATTGTTAGCAGGAGTTTCTTCAGTTTGCGTAGGTGGGATGGTGAGTCTTGGCAGCTGGCCCAGTCTTCTCCCCTGAATGGAAGCTCCAGGCCTCTGGGCTGGCCGGATCTGACACGTACCATTACATCAGCTATATTTACAGTTTGACCATATTTATTTTTATTTATTTATTAGCTTGTCAAACATGTATAAGATAGCAGGTATAAGAATGAACATGGACATGGACAAAGGAAATGAATACAAGTAAATGGGGACAGTTGGACAGGGACGATAGGCACACTGGTGCGCTTATGCACACCCCCTTTACGGACCTCTTAGGAATGGGGTGAGATCCATGGTAAACACTTTAAGGGTGAAGCTGTGAGAGTTTGAAGATGTAACAACAGAGTCAAGTAGAATCAGGTAGATGCCACAGACAATCTTGCCATAATACAAAACTCGTGATTTCAAATATTATTCCAGTTGGGATAAGGTTCTGGAAACAGTTGAATCAGATATGCTAGATTGAAAAGACTGCTTAATAATTGCACACAAGCAGAGTAAACTTAGGAGTTGTGAATATTTTGTTGCAGTTCACTAAACATAGCAAATTTTCATTCATGTAAAGAAGAATGAATATTTTTGTATTAAGGGATGAACAGAGCGATCATTTTCAGTCCCAGTGCCAAATAATAGTACTGCTAGGTTGGCAGAAGCTGGGACAAGTAATGGGAGCTCACTGAGTTATGCGCCGCTAGGGATTCGAACTGCTGAACTGCCGACCTTTCTGATCGGCAAGCTCAGCGTCTTAGCCTCTGAGTCACTGTGTCCTCTAATAGTACTTATACTACTGTCATAATACTAAAAAGAAAAAAAAATACTGAAGGAACATTCTTACTGATGAAAACAAATAAGGTGCTTACAGAAAAAAATATTTCCTCCTCGAAAAATTACAGAAATTTGAAATCACAAACTTGATCTTAAATGATAGTTATAATTGGGTGTGATTTTTTACTGAAAAGAAACACAGAAGCCCTATGAGCAATACATTAATGACTGTGCACTTGCAAAATACATCCACATTACTTTTTTTTTTAAAAAAAATCCTAATTAAATCCTAATTAGGATGTGCATCAAAGTGTTAATTCTTGCTCATTATTTTGTGAGGGTATTTCTTACACTTTAAGGAACACTGGATTACTGAGATACATACGATATAATTATCAATAAATAGGACTATCGCTTAAACAGACTCAGTGAACCGTTTGCTAGGTCGGTAAGAATTTAAGAGCAAATGACTTTTTGCATTAGTAAGATATATTTATCCACTGTTATTTACATTTTTCCCCCAGTACTACTTTGTAGCTGTTATTCCTGCAACTGTTCTGACCCAGGCTTCCCGAAAGCATGAAGCAAACTCCTCATCCCAACAAAAGTCCCTTTTATTAATTGACTGTGATTTCTGCTCATTCACATCCAGCAAAGTCTTTCAAGGGAGGATTTACAGTCACAGACCTTATCTGGCTTGGAGAGTTGACAGGACCATAACTGCAAAACCTGGCAAGGAGTCTTGGAGAGTCACAAACCAATTAAGCAAACTAATTGTCTCCTGCAAACTCCACTCCCCTTTTGCTCTTCTTTTATTTTCTCTGTGAGGGGCCATTCATTGTCCATCTGTGGCCTCACTCCCAAGGCTGTTCTTTAACTGTTCCCTTTGTCTGGCAAATCTGCATATGTGCATACTGGGAACAGGTTCCAGCTGTTCGTCTGCCTCACTGATGTCTGACTCCGAAGGCAGTTGATAACTGGCATTTGGCTCTTCGGCTCCCTCTCTGTCTCTGACACAGAGCTCTCATCAGAGCCTTCCCCAGATTCCAGGACTGGCCCATCTTCCTCCCCAACCTCCTCACTGTCTGAATCTGCTGCCAGTTCCGCTGGCCACTGGTGGCCCACAATAGCAGCAACTTTGCTGTTATACAGTATATTTAGGTTATGTAGCAATACGTGATCTGTAAATGTGAGTTATGTCATAAGCATCAATGTCAAGAGGAAACTGACTTTAAACAGTAGACAGTAGACAGACAGATACAGAGACTATATACCGTGCAGTGTGGACACTTCTGTAACATTTGACTATATTGAGAAAATTATATACAAAAAAGTAGGGTAAGGGTTCTTTAGAGATATACCAAATAAACACACATTTTTAAGGTCTAAATCTTAGAGTACTATCACAGACTTTAGAGTCTTTCAAAAGATCTGAGATCACTGACATTACATCATATGTGCTGATCTTGTAGTCCTTTGATTCTGGAACCCTAGCAATTGAATGAAGTGTTAATACCACGTTATAATGCCTTGTACGGGACTGCCTCCTGCCACATACCTCCCAACGACCCATAAGATCACACAGATTGGGCCTCCTCCGGGTACCGTCAACCAGGCAATGCCGGTTGGTGACTACTCAGGGGAGGTCTTTCTCTGTAGCTGCCCCGGCCCTGTGGAATGATCTCCCTGCAGAGATCTGGACCCTTCCCATTCTCTCGGCCTTCTGTAAGGCCACTAAAACCTGGCTGTTCCGGCAGGCCTGGGGCTGTTGACCCCAAAATATGGTCCAGCCCCACTTGGAATGCAGTGCATGGTGTGTTTTTAAATCTATCTTTTCTTTCTTCTATTCTTTTTGATTTACTGTATTGTTAGCCGCCCGGAGTCCTTCAGGATTTGGCGGCATACAAATGCTATTAAACTTTGAAACTTTGAACTTTGGTAAGGCCACATTTGAAATACTGCATTCAGTTTTGGTTGCCACAATGTACAGATGTTGAGACTCTAGAAAGAGTGCAAAGAAGATCAACAAAGAAGATTAGGGGACTGGAGGCTAAAACATAGGAACGATGGTTTCAGAAATGGGGTATGTCTAGTTGAATGAAACATTTTTTACGATGTAAAAAAGATGTGGAGACTCTAGAAAGAGTGCAGAGAAGAGCAACAAAGATGATTAGGGGACTGGAGGCTAAAACATATGAAGAACGATTGCAGGAACTGGGTATGTCTAGTTTAATGAAAAGAAGGACTAGGGAGACATGATAGCAGAGTTCCAATATCTCAGGGGCTGCCACAAAGAAGAGGGAGTCAAGCTATTCTTAAAAGCACTTGAAGACAGGAGAAGAAGCAATGGATGGAAACTAATCAAGGACAGAAGCAACTTAGAACTGAGGAGAAATTTCCTGACAGTTAGAACAATGAATCAGTGGAACAACTTTTCTCCAGAAGTTGTGAATGCTCCAACACTCAACGTTTTTAAGAAGATGTTGGATAACCATTTGTCTGAAGTGGTGTAGGATTTCCTGCCTAGGCAGGGGGTTGGACTAGAAGATCTCCAAGGTTCCTTCCAACAGTTTTATTCTATTCTATTCAATTGTGCAATGTTAGAAAAGTATTGCCCATCTCTGAATCAATTTGAAGTGTTGAAATGATGCTCTGAACCAACACATTTCAGATCAAAGTCACTGGGCCCAGACACATTGTGCATTTGGAAAAATTGCACTGAAGAATAGTAATATTGATAAGAGTCTTATGAATTGCATGAGAAAACTTAACAGAAAATGGACAGAATTACTTACAGAAAATAAAACACAGAAACTGCAATTGCAAATTTCAACGATTTTTGTCTGAGTGAAATGTCAATTGAATTAGCATCTGAATACATCCAGCAGTTTACTGACCAGATTTCTAGTGACATCAACATCAGTGAGCAAAACTTTCTGCAGAGCAGCAGAACTCCATGGGATTAATCATTTGGAATTTCATGCAGTTAATACTTTATTAATGCTGGGATTCAATAGACAAGAATAATTTTAGCTTAGGGTTGAACGGGGTCCTTGATGCTCTCTGAATTTGGTTCTTTTCTTACAGACGTTTCATTACCCAACTAGGTATCCTCATCAGTGCCAGCAGTGCTTACCTAGAGGTTACCTGACTGGGTAATGAAATGTCTGCAAGAAAGCAACCAAACTCAGACAGCACCAAAGCTATGATTCTGTTGAACCATTTAATTTGACTTTTAGAAATACAACAGATAAAACTATATTTCATTTTCTTTATTTACTAGCTGGATACCCATGCTTTGCTATGAAATTATGTAATCGGGCTTGGTTAATATAAGGCACCTAGCAGCTGGAACAGAGTTCTTTTCAGGTGGGGAGGGGGAGTAGAATGGCTAACACTTTAGCATCAAAGCATGTTAATATAATATTGTATAAGAAATACTAATGATCAAATAGTCTTTTAAAAATATCCTTTCTTACTGAGCTTCTAGAAGGCAAGAGGAATGTATGTGGGAAATTTCAAGTTTGTAGGATTTACAGTTCTGGAGATTTCATGATGAGTTGAGTATATTAGGCTAGAAGTTGATTAAATCCATATATTAAACACTCAAGATAAATCTTCTTTCCTCTTTCCTTACCTTTTCTATTTATTTCTCCCTCCCCTCCATTTCCTTTATCCTCCTTTCTCCAGGACTCCTTTCCTAAACTGAAACTCTATTTAGAAAGCTCATGCCTTTCCAGCAAGCTTTGTTTCCATTTCTCAACGTGCAGATAACCTCAAAGTCCTTTCAATGAACAATTCAGCTGTCAAACAATATGCAATCAATTGTCCCTGATGATAATTAACCTTGGCTACAGTTAAAGTCTCTGTTATGAGATGTGGAGTCTTTCTGAGTTTGCATGTGATTAAGTTGTAATTTCTTTTAAAAAAATCAAATGTAATATGAGAAATTAATTTCCTTTGACATCCATGATCTGTAGATTAATATGTTGATGTTTTGTTTTGTTTTGTTTTAGGAGAAAAATAAAAGTCTTTGAAAATATTGCTCCAATCATGAGTCATATTAAAATGCAGATGGCATGAAAAAGCCTAATGTCCATTCATTTTCTGATTTTTTTTCAACCATAAAATGTTTTCATCTCTTTTGAAGATTTCTTTGATTTTATATAACATGACATAGACTATCTTGAAAATGTGCACACATTTTTTGTGTAGTTTTCTCCTGGCACACATTTTTGTACAAGCTCTATTCTAATATAGCTATTTATATATAAATTTTCCAAAATACATGCATGCATCTGTATAAGTAGCAACGTAAAATAATATATTTCCACATGTGAGTGTCTGAAGTGAGTTTCCTTACAATAATTTATTTTTTTCACAATTTACCCTTAATAAATTCATTTTTTGGAAGATGCACATTGCTTCACACAATTCAGGAAACTTTGGATAGTGACATACTCATTCTGGTTTGAATCGAGGTTCGCAAATCGAAATTGCAGATGTGCTGGGTTCACATTAAAAAAGAAACTTAATATATTTTCCCACTTTATCCCCATCTCTTTTTTTTGGGGGGGGGGGGGGGAAATGTAGTTGCTGACAAAGACATCTGAATAAAAGCAATGGCATCATATCAATCTGAACTGCGAATGCCTAGTTTTCCACCCTACAAGATAAAAGAAGGAAATACTTTCCAAAGGCTTTGACAAACACAGAAAGAGAGAGAGATGCGGATAGAGCATTGGTATGATTCATTCCCCTCAATTTTACCAATGTCAGATCTATTCTTTGTGCAGTTTTCTGAATAGAATGGAGTCTATATTTCTCTTGCACAAGGGAAGGAAACCTGATGCTGTATTGGATACATCGATATTGGTGACCTCTAAGCATTTAGATTTCTGGAAATTGCCTTAATTCAGTCCACCCTGAGGTTTCCTTCTCCTTCTTTTAGACTATATTGAAGAGAGATAATTTAAATCCTGGACAAAGTTTGGCATTTTTAAATCATATTACTTTGCAACTGCACTGATTTACAGGAGAAGGATGGGTAACCACGACCCTCCCACCTCTTTTTAATATGCCTTCTGGAGAGCTCACTATCCAAATCCATTGGCAAGCTACCAATGATAAAAGCACTATTTCTAACTGATTTCAGGGCAAAAATAGAGAAAAGTCTTTAAGCTCTTGGACTGGCTGAATATATCTAAAAATCTAAATACACCTAAACGTTGTAAAAATGTAGACATCTCAGCTCCCCAAAATCATGCAATCCAACCCTATAAACTATGACCTGCAGTCCCATGTTAAAAACAAACACCCTGCTCCTACCAGAAAGTGCAAGACGTATGTTTTAAATAATATATTTTCCTTTTCAAATCCTCCCTGTGTTAACTGCAGCCAAACAGATGCATTGATGACATAGCTTGTGAAACCAGATGACTCCATTTAGTGCAAAGTGGTGAATGCAGCTCAGAAATAAAACATCAGGTTGCGCTGGGTCGGACAGTAATGATGAACATGAGCTGAAGGTGGAAATGCAAGGACATCAGCCTGGCAACCTGTTCTGACCTAAAAGACACGAAGCAGATTCCTGGTCCCAACAAAACCCTTTTATTAAACAAATGTGAAGTCCTCTCATTCACAGTCAGCAAAGGCCTGGTAAGCAGTCTTTCAAAGGTGAATTTAGGACCATGGTCCTTATCTAGCTTGGAAAGCTACCATGTAAATATTTTCCAAATGAGGTGCTGTGCAAGGAAAACCTGGGCACAGAATCTCTAAGATTCATGGACAGATCTTCACACTCCTGAAACAAATGAACAAATTGTTTCCTGCAAAAGCCCACTCCCCTTTCGCTCCTCTTTTATTTCCTAAGGGAGGGGTTATTCACCATTCACCTGCGGCCTTACTCCCAAGTCCATCTGATTTCTGAGCTGTTCTTTTCTTCTGGCAGCTCTGTGTATGCACACACTGGGAATAGGCTCCAGCTGTTCCTCCGCCTCACTGTTGTCTAGCTCTGAAGGCAGCTGAGAACTTCCAGACTGCCTTGGCCCCCTCTCTGCCTCCAATGCAGAGCCCTCGTCCGAGTCTTCCCCAACTTCCAGAACTGCCCATGCTCTTCCCCAACCTCCTCACTGTCCAACTCTGCTGCCAGCTCTGCTAGCGGGCCACAACACAACCAAATGTGGCTTAGTTCATCTCTGTCATGTTCCCCTTAGGTACCTCTGCTTATGAAAGTTGGCCCTTAAAAAACAAGTAGGAAGAAAATCAATTTGTTTGAGTTGTGGTGCTGGAGAAGGCTCCTGCGTATTTTTTGGACAGCTGGAGACCCACAAGCTAGAGCACATAACACCAGATATGTCACTGGAAGGCAAAAATCATAAAATGGTGCCTCACCTATTTTGGTTATCTCATCTGGGTGAATTCACTGGCGGAAGCAATTATATTAGGAAGAGTTAGTGGTAAAAGGAAACTTGGCCTCCTAAAAACACAAGGGCTGGACACCATCAAAGCTGACATCAGCCAGAACATAGAAGTAGCACAAGATTGGAAGATGTGGAGAGACCTGGCCCATAGAATCACCAAGAGTCAGACACAACTGAATGGATATAATTGTCGTCGTCATCATCCTCATCCTCATCCTCATCCTCATCATCTGCATCATCATCATCATCATCATCATCATCATCATCATCATCATCATCATCATCTGTCTGGAGAAATTTCCAGACTATTAGAAGAATTAACCACTGGAACAACTTAGCAATAGCAATAGCAATAGCAGTTAGACTTATATACCGCTTCATAGGGCTTTCAGCCCTCTCTAAGCAGTTTACAGAGTCAGCATATCGCCCCCACAGTCTGGGTCCTCATTTCACCCACCTCGGAAGGATGGAAGGCTGAGTCAACCCTGAGCTGATGAGATTTGAACAACCGAACTGCAGAACTGCAGTCAGCTGAAGTAGCCTGCAGTGCTGCATTTAACCACTGCGCCACCTCGGCCCTTCCTCCAGAAGTTGTGAATGCTCCAGTACTGGATGTTTTTAAGTAGATGTTAGATAACCATTTGTCTAGAGTGGTGTAGGGTTTCCTGCCTAAGCAGGGGGTTGGACTAGAAGACCTCCAAGGTCCCTTCCAACTCTTCTCTTCTTTTCTCTTCTCTTCTAATCTAATCTATTCAATCATCATCAATCTCCCAGCTGACTGTGACTTCCCTGCTTTCCAATATTTCAATGAAATTACAAAGGAAGATGTTTCCTAAATTCTTAAGTCAGCTGAGAAGCCAAGGAGGCTGCAGTGTGAAGGGTAAGATATGTGAAAGGAACAAAACTTCTTCCCATGCACCAATTTTTGACAGTAAAGTTCAGAAAAAGGCCAAAAGAAATCTAATACAGTCAAGAATAAGGAAAACAAAAAGTAGAAGCCACTTCTTTAGGGAAATAAAAGTTTGGGGAAATGGGTAGAAAATCTGATAGGGTATTAGTTATAAATGACTGGACCTTGATTTTAATTTTGAACTGACTTCATTTCTTGACTTTTCCCCTCCCAAAGCTGTATCTTTAATTATCATAGTTGGAGACTCTTTGTTATTAAAGAATGGATAATAAAGTATCAAGAAATAAATACAGAGCACATTGGAGTACTTCTTTGTGCTATTAAAATTTGCCATCTATATTTAATAATCTTCAGTATTTCTTTAATATACTGTCCCGTACTATTGTAGTGTTAAACAATAGCCCGAGTTCTTGTATAAGGTAAGATATCAGATTATATAATGTATGAAGAAGATAAATGCAGTAGAAAATTGAAGCAAAATGATAGCTTTGTTTGAGATTAAAATAAATCACCTTTTTCAAAGTTAAGTTTTCCCACCCTTGATTTTCAATGAGTAAGTCATTGAGTGAGTAAGATGTGATGGCTCAGTGGCAAAGAAGCTGAACTTGTCGATCAGAAAGGTTGGCAGTTCGATGGTTTGAACCCCTAGCGCCCTGTAACGGAATGAGCTCCTGTTACTTGTTCCAGCTTCTGCCAACCTAGCAGTTCGAAAGTATGTAAAAAATGCAAGTAGAAAAATAGGTACCACATTTGGTGGGAAGGTAACAGCGTTCCATGCACCTTCAGCGTTTAGTCATGCCGGCCACATGACCACAGAGACCTTTACTTTTAACAGTCTTCTAGATTCCCTTGTTATGAGGGCAAAAGTTATTTTCTCTCTCCTACTCCCTTCCCTGCCCCTTGATGTTTTACTCTTACTTTATAAATCTTGAGGTATGTTTTACTCATTACATTTTCTAGTTTCTGGTCAGGTACATTTCCCACATTGGCAAAATGACACAGATACACACTGCTCATTGCAGAACAAGACTTCAGGGAAGCAGGAACATCAAATATATCTTGAAGGTTTTTATTTCAGTTTCTCTTTTTACTGCTTTATTACCTACTATTTCTCTTCTATCGCCTCTAGTAACACGCAGCATCCACAGTTATTTTAATTATACTTTCTCTTCTGCCACTTACCTCCAGTATTTTGTTCTTGTCCAAGCACTCCTTTGAATGCCCTGTTTTTGCTCTTCAATGCATTGAGCACATCAATGTCACAAATGATGCTTTCCTTTTCACCAGTCCACATTTTTAAAATGTCTTCAGACGTCTTCATTTTTATCAAATGTAGATATAGCTGTCCATTCATCCCATGAAATTCTATAAAATACAAATATAGGGTAGAACAAAAAGCAATGGGTGGGAACTAATCAAGGAGAGAAGCAACTTTGAACTGAGGAGAAATTTCCTGACAGTTAGAACAATTAATCAGTGGAACAGAAGTTGCCTCCAGAAGTTGTGAATGCTCCAACACTGGAAGTCTTTAAGAAGATGTTGGATAGCCGTTTGTCTGAAATGGTATAGGGTTTCCTGCCTAGGCAGGGGGTTGGACTAGAAGACTTCAAGGTCCCTTCCAATTCTGCTATTGTATTGTATTGATATTATTGGTATTATTGGTATGGTATGGTACGGTACGGTACGGTACGGTACGGTACGGTACGGTACGGTATGATATTGCATTGCATTGCATTGCATTGCATTGCATTGCATTGCATTGCATTGCATTGCATTGCATTGCATTGCATTGCATTGCATTGCATTGCATTGCATTGCATTGCATTGCATTGTATTGTAATAATTCATTAAAAACAAGGTCTCATTTCCCATATATCACATCAACCCAGGCTAGAGCTTCCGTTGCTAACATTTTGGCCTCAATGCCTAGGGCAAAAGCCAGCTCTTCATAGGTTTCTAGAAAGCATATAGAATTGGGCCCATTTGTATCTGTTTGGGGAGGCTGTTCCTTTGGACTGGTATCAGGAAGGAGAAGACACACTTCCAAAAGTCATTTTTCAGAGGAATTTACAGATATGAGAAATGGTCATTGTAAGACCACAATTTAATCCTTCAGGAGTTCAGATCTCCCATTGATTTGTAAGAACACCATGTAAAGTAATGTTAGGCCTGGAAGCCTTCTTTTGCATTGGGCCTTTAGGCCTGCCATATTTATTGCTGTGGGAAACTGGGAGGGGGGATTTTATGTAAGGTGACCAGACGTCCCGATTTCAGCGGGACAATCACGATTTATAACAATTTGTGCCGTGTCCTGGGGCGTTTTTAAAAAGTCCCAATTTTCTGGCTTCATGTTGAAAGCCCAGTGGATTTGCTTAAGAAATCCTAACTGGGGCAAGACAAAAGACACCCTGTCTAATCCCTCTCTCTGTCTCAGTACTTTCATTGAAGATATTAAAATGTTAAAGCAACAAAACGGACCCCCCCGCACCTCTTTTACCTCATTTTATAAGAAAATATGACCAAGTACCATAGAGCTCCAGGAAATACTTGGCTAGAGAAGCCGCGAGTGTTCCTTCCTGGATTTTCCAGAGGGGAGGGGCACGGAGGTTGGAGGTCGGCTCGTGTGGGAAAAATGGTGGCAAAGTTTCTTTGAAAAATATTTCCCTGACTAATTTCACCATTTTAATTTGTTCAGTTCTTTGTATTAACATCTACATCATTCTGGATTGACTTGGAGTGCTCACTTGTGCCTGCTGGTAAGTGAGCTGGGTTTTTTCTTTTATTTTTTAATGTATTTTAAAATAATATTTTATTTATTGTGCATAGGATTTTTTAAAATAGCTTTATTCTGTGTAGATTCTTTTTTTAAATTGTCTTATACTATTTAAAAAAAAGATTCTATCCCAAATAAATTGAAGTGAAACCAGTTTTAAAAATTCTATGCACAATACTTTGAAATGTTTTACTTCAATTTATTCTGTGTGGATTCTTTTTTTAAATTGTCTTAGACTATTTAAAAGAAGATTCTATCCAAAATACAAAATACCAGCTGCAGTTATTCACTTAAGAACTGTGGAAAGAAAGGTGGTATAGTGACCAAAGTTACAATGGCATTGAAAAAAGTGACTGATAACCATTTTTCACACTTAGCAACCATTTTCACACTTAGCAACAGTTGCAGCATCCTCATGGTCACGTGATCAAAATTTTACTTTCAAAGATTCTTTTATTACATTTTCATTTTCCTTTATACAATCACTTAAATACTGTGCAGTTAAAAAAAACGGCTTCCTGGGAGGAGCCTGCTGGTGGTGGCAGCAAAAAAATCAGCTGCCTCCGAATTCCTGGCTACGTACCTGTTTAGAGGATCTTCCATCAGACGTCTTATCAGGTTTTCTTATCCTTCAGGCAAGAAGGAAAGAAGAAATTGTTTTGCTGGCAAATGCTCTTCGATTTTTGCAGCTTTTGTGCTTGCAGGGAAAGGGGGGCTAGCCCAAGGCAGAACGGCTGTCCGTGCTGGGAATTTCAAACTGCCTTGTGCAGGACAAAGTAGGTCTCCCCCACTCAGTTCCAAGTTTTGTTTGATTTAATCTTATCACGAGCTGAATCCATTTCCGTGGACAATAATTGTTTATCAACATTTTAGCTTCTTTTCTTTTTCTCCTCCGAAAAATTATTTACTTAGAGGCTTTTAAAATGGCGCCGAGCAGGCTGGTTTCTCCGGTAATAATGAACACTTTTTGTTAATCCTCACAAGAATTCACAAGAATTCAAAACAAAAGAGATTGCTTATCATATGTTTTGGTTTCACAATAGGCCAGCAGAAGCTTTTTAATTAGTTTCATTTCTACTCCTTCATTAACTTTGCTTATCTGGAAGTTAAATGGTGATGAATCTGCTGAACGGTCTTGTTACAATGTTTACTCACTGAAAGTTCTGCCAAGCCTTAAACTTCAAAATAAAAGCCTCTTTACTTAAAGCTGCATATTCAGGCAATAGAGTTTTATTAACTGCAGGCAGATAAATTTTGAAATGGCTTTAAAACCAAATATTAACTTGAAGTTGTAAATTTTTTCTTATTACTATTCAAAATACCAGCTTCAATTTTGTAAAAGGCTTTCTTATCCAGCTGCGTTACAAGATGCCGATTTTATAGCTTCTGCGTTTGATATATGACACACTCAATCAGCTCTATTCTCCTGAAGACTTCTCCTTATTAACTGTTAAAAGTCTATAAATAGTATCCCATTTAAAACCGAGGGGAGCAGAGACTTTGTTTGTTTGTGCGTTTTTTATAATGGCTCCCAAATCGAAGCAGTCTAAGCGTTTCCTTAATAATACATCTCAAGAAATTGTTACAAAATCGCTGCCCTTGCCTCCCACGCCCTCTACTGGAGATCTCTTAACGCAAGAATTTCTTTTTGAAACCCTTAAAGAGTTCAGACAGGAAATTAAACAACTTTTATCGGACTTATATGATAAACTGGACGCCAAGATTGCTCAAACAAGGGAAGATACGATCAGAGTTATGACTGTTATGACAGATTATGTTTCTGAAATGGAGGACAAATTGGAACTTTTGGAAAAAACTAATTCTAATTTGACATCTAAAATTCAAACGTTACAACAGGAAGTTGAAAATGCTCAAAAACAACTCGTTATGATAAATTACAATAAGACTGCGTTTGCAATAAGAGTCAGAGGATTGCGTGAAAAGGAACAGGAGAACTTGAAACAGACCTTTTTTGAGGCTTTCAGACATTCGGTGGGAAGTCCGGGATTTAACTTTGATTGGCAGATTCAAAAAATTTATCGCCAGAACTCGTGTGTAGCAAAACAACGACAGCTTCCGAGGGACCTAATTATATATTTCACCACAAGAGAATCCAGAAATGCGATAATACAGAAGTTCTACAATAACAGGCTGCGAATCGATGGACAGGACTTGATTGTTTTTAAAGAAATACCATCTCAAATATTAAGAGCAAGGAGAGACTACACTTTCTTAACTGAAAAACTCAGAGATTCTCAGATACAATATAAATGGGAAGTGCCATCTGGTATCACAGTCACATTTGAGAACCAAAAATATTGTCTCAATTCTGTTTGCGAAGCCCGAGATTTTTACAACAAAACTCTGAAGGCGGGACTTCCTGACTCACCCGGACTTGGAGAAAGACAAGGAGAAGGAGAAGATAAGTAGCGGGACATGTGGCTACAAGGCGGAGGGTGTTGCTTTCCCCTTCCGGAAGGGCAGAAGAGTAAAGAATAAAGATCCAGCTATGCCTTTAAAATACTTCTTAAATTTTTAATTTGAATAAAATTTCAGGACTCCTGTCTGGTATAAAATGACAAAGCTGTATACCGATGAAGAGATATTGAGACTGAAAGAAGCGGTGCTGAATTTGGACAAATATTGTATGGGACTTATATAAGACTTGTTTGAATCTTAATTTAAACTGTGCATGATCTATTCTTTGGGGCGAGGAGAGCGGAGATTGTAGTTTTTTTGGATTGTGGTTTGGGATGAATGGAGTCGGGTGGCGTGGGGTAGATGGAAGGGTAGTGAAAGTTCAATTAGATTACCTTGATCCAGAATGTAAGCTGATTTTTGTATAAATTGTTATTTGAATACAAGGTTAAGAAAGATTATCTGGAGAGTCTACACGAGGGTGGAGTAAATATGAGAGGAGCAATGGATGAGGATAAAATATATATGCAGACACGGGTAAAGGCAGGATGGGAGGTATAGAATTTATATGCGGAAGCAGGTAAAGATATTGCTTAAGATTTTAAAAATAATGAGAAGCTGAGGTTAATGTTAGAGAGTATATTGACTTCTCTTTCTTGGGGGGGGATTCCCCCCTTTTTTTTCTTTTTATTATTCTTTTCTTTTTTGTTCTTTATTTATTTATTTTTTTATTTTGTAACTTCTAATCTATTTGGTTTCAATATACTCCAGACTTTGCTTGATAAAGAACGATGCCGGGAATGGGACCTGGGAAGTCGGAAGGGGGTCAGGTAGGGGGGTTCAGGGGGTGGGTGGGGGGGGGGAGGGTGGAAATATAGACTCAATTTTCAGAACAATGAATGCACTTGGATACTGTTGCTTTTTTTTCCCTTTTTTTTCTTTTCTTCGTTCTTTTCCTTTTATTTTCCTTTTGTTTTAGTATAAAACAAATAGACCAATGAATACTAGAAATACACCGAAGCGAGGTGTAAAGGGAAAGAAGAGGGGGGAATTAAGAGGGAGTGAGAAGGGAATGTAAGGAGGGTGAGATGGTGGGAAGGGGAGAAAGGAATGGCTGAGGGGGAAGGGAAGTAGAAGAGGGGATTGTTGGAAGGGGGAAATGAAAGTTGGAGGGGTAGAAGGAAGGGTGTATGTAGGATAGAAGTGTTATGAGTTGTTTATTGTTTCTTTTTTTTTTAACTACGTGATCAAAATTTTGATGTTTGGCAACAGTTACAATTTATATTTGTAAATTGTAGTTATGTTGAAATTTTAAAAAATTACAATACTATTTTTGCATTGTATGAAAATTTTTGTTGCTCCGTATAAAATTTTTAATCAAGCCCTCCTCCCCCCCCCCCCCCAGTCAAAGGTGTCCCTCTTTACCAATCTGAAAATCTGGTCACCTTAATTTTATGGAGAGGGATAGGTATAGTCAAAATAACATTCCTTTCTCAGAGAGTCAAGGTCATCTTGCCCTGCACCTGGAGTGGCATGACTGGGAGGCATCTCCAGTTGGGACATTGCCTGATTGGATCATGTGACGGGCATGTGGTTGCTGGGCAGGGATTTGAACTTTTGTTTGAGTGGGGAAAACCTGGAAAATTTCAGATTCAGGTTTTCCCAGATGTGCCAATATGACATCTCTAATCAAATGGAACTTTGAGGAATCTCAAGCCTCAGAGTCTCCTTTCATTGGGGCTGTTACTTAGAATCCTGACAAGTAGAATTTGTCATGCCTTTGTTATTTCTTTTACCTCTTCTGTCTTTTTCTTTCCCCTTAGCATAAATCAATTTGCAAATAACAATTTGCAGCAAAAAAAGAAATAAAATAAAAATCCAGCAAACCTTAACATTGCTTTGAATGTTCAGTTAACCCTACACGTCTCTTCTGCCTCATTCCTCCCTTCTACGGTTTTTTTCCCCAGGAGTCAAGAGAATCCTCTCTCTAAATCTGGCAACAGATTTTATGTTTGAATTCTGGTTCTTAAGCTATGGGACTTAAAGTAAAACAAAACTTCAAATGGCAAGACAAGCCTTGTACAAACAGTATGAAGAGAAGGTCAACATTTTGGAAGGCGAGAAGGATGTTATCTCCCACACAGAATAAACCTAACAAGGAAGAAAATAAACACATGGGTTCTGTCTCCACAAAAATTACAATTGACACAAATATTAATTTTGCCAATCACACTTGAAAAATCACATAGCAAATGTTTCCATTTGAGTTTTAAAGGGTATATGTACCCACAAATACAACACCACACTTTAACCAGCTAAAGTACAATGGTCAAGTAGGGTTTAACAGAATAACAGAGTTGAGAGGAAACTTGGAGGTCTTTTAGTCCAACCCCATTCTCAAGCAGGAAATCCTATACCATTTCAGAAAAATGGTTGTTCAATCTCTTCTTTAAAAACCTCCAGTGTTCGATCACTTACAACCAGGGGTGGGTTTCTCACCCTGTTCCAACCGGTTTGGTTGGAATGGGGCCGTCGGCGTCCTCGTGCACGCGCACAGTGCATGCATGCATACTAGCGTCTGTGCGATGCTCCAGCTGCTCCTGGAGGATCTCGCAGGCGCTGTATGCATCCTGCGCATGCGTGGAAGCGCAGAACTCGTCAAAACCGGGTAAGAAATGCGGGCAGGCGGGTGGACCCTTCGGCGTTCCTGGAAGTTACTTCCAGGTTCTCTGACCAACCGGTTCACGGGGACCGCCACAAACCGCCTGAAACCCACCCCTGCTTACAACTTATAGAGACAAATCATTCCACTGATTCAATTGTTCTCGCTGTCATGAAATTTTTCCTTAGTTCTAAATGTTTCTCTCCTTGATAAATTTCCATCCATTGCATCTTGCCTTGCCTTTAGATGCTTTGGAGAGTAACTGGACCCCTCTTCTTTGTGGCAGCTCCTCAAATATTAGAACACTGCTATCAGGTCATCCCTAGTCCTTCTTTTCACTAGGCTAGACAACCCAATTCCTGCAGCCATTTTTCATACGTTGTAGCCAGAGGTGGTATTCTGCCGGTTTGCAATGGTTCAGGTTAACCAGTAGTGGCGGTGGTGCAAGGCTTCTCCCACCCACCCAGGTAGTGAAGAAAAGAGGATACCATTACTGGTTGTAGCCTCCAGTTCTGGAATCATCTTTGGTCTCCTGATCTACTGACAAGAAAAACTAAATTCAAAGTCATTCTCAACCATGGAAATTCCATTAGTGAGCCAAATGCAGTCCATGTTTTCAGCCTAACCATTTCATTGTTTTAGGAAAACATTTCAGGCATTTGGGGAGAATTCTGGGACTTGAAGACCTTACATCTAAATATTTCCAAGGTAAAGAACCATTGGTCTACAGCCACAAGGATATTTAAAGTATCTCTTCTTATTCAGAGACTAGGATTTTTTTTCTATAAAAGTTGTTTAAATCCTATGTAGAATCAACAAATTATATCCTCAGGAAGACGATGGAAATGGTTTAAAGGAGAAAATATTGATTTGCCTGAGGAATTATATATTTTGTTGCATCTCATCTAAAATAAGGTCATAGCAACTGCAAAATAGATCTTCTTTTATATTGTCCAAAATAGTCTTGATGAGGCTTTCTTACTACTATTGTATCAGCTATGGAAAGAATTGGAAAACAATGATAAGCTGGGGGGAAATGAAGAATAAAAATGAGAAAACATTGTTCCACTTTACTGTCAAATCAAGGAAATGTCTATATTTTATCTTTAGGGAAGCTGAAAATTAACCACATCTAGAAAGCTGCTCCTTAAAGCTGTGAACCTTAGGAAAGTTGAGCCAAAAAAAACAAATTGGAAATACCATTATCTTACAATACATATAAAATGCTCAGTGCTATTATGAGCCTTACTAATCTATTTGCCTTAGCAGCATCTTGTGGTTTCAGAGGTTAATTATCGGTCACTTAAGAAATAGATTACAAATTTACTTCCTTCCATATTGAGTTTTCCCTTGCTCTATTAATTTGGGGCAGTATAAATGGACATTCCCAGTTGTCTTTAATCAGAGTATTCATTTTATATTTCAATCTATAGAAATATTAAAAAATATATAAACAATACCTTCTGGTGCTATTTTTCATAGCACCAGAAGGCAAGGCAAGAAACAATGGATGGAAACTAATCAAGGAGAGAAGTAACCTAGGAGAAATCTCTTAAAGGCGAGAACAATTAACTAATAGAACAGCTTGCATTCAGAAGTTGTGCGTGCTTCATCATTGGAGTTTTTAAAGAAGAAACTGGACAGCCATTTGTCTGGAATGGTGTACTGGACCAGAAGACCTCCAAGGTCCCTTTCAACTCTATTCTGTAACTATTCTGTAACCAAGTAGCCAGACTGCTACAAAAGATGTTCGTTATGTCTCATTGATAACCACTCAATGGCAAAATCACCAAAATCAAAAGTAGGGAATTCAACAAGAAATCAGATGTTCAGGACGAAAAACAGAATTTCACCATGCAAAAACATATGAATATATCCAACTTCAAATTCTGTTCAGCTTTTTTCTCTAAAATACATTTCCACTTACAGTCTTTTCCATTGAGTGGCATCCAGGAAAAAGGTAATTTAGGGTGCTATGGTTGTGGGTTTCTTTTTCCCCTCTGGCAAATCTTTACTCCCATTTTATCTCATTATATCTCACTGGTATTTATCTTACCCTGATGCATTTCATCACTTCTTCAAATTTTATTCTCTATCTCAAAGCCTCCTTGCTCTGTCAATTACCTTTCAAAAGAATCTTAACATGCAAGAAATTCACTAACAGAGGCCTTTTGTGTATATGTTTTATAGGGAATTGGGAGTGGAGGGGGGGAGAGGATTTTTTGCAGCTTCAAGAAACTGTCTTACAATCCACCAAAGGAAAATGAATCATGTTACTTTTATATAAATTGCACCCGGGCTTAAAAATTCCAAAAGTTGTGTTGGGAGAAATGTTCATCTGGGGACAATGTTCCAAGTGGGGAAAAAGACACTGGAAACACGGGGGCTGCTTGGAAAGATGGTTTAATGTTGAACAGGATCACATGGCTTGAGTTCCTGAGCAGAAAAGGACAGAGATGCTGAGAGTATCTGGGTTTCATGCCTTCTCCTGGGCCTTGAACTTCCTAGGACACAGGAAGAGTATCCTGATTGGTTTGTTGTGAGAGGTCATAGCTTGCTTTGTAGGTTGTGTGCTAAGTTTGAAACTTGATGGGTGGTGCAATGAAGTCCCATGAGATGGGGTAGATCTTGGTTAGGTAGAAGAGGCTGGCTCAGGCCTCAATGGCCCATTGACAAAGGTGGGGGAGCTTTTAAGAGTGTGTCTGTTTCCAGCCTAAAAACATGTTTCTCTGGCTCAGGCCTTAATGGCCCATTGACAAAGGTGTGGGCTGAGTTTCTGCTTTTCTGAATTTCTATTTCTCTTTTATTTTGCCTTTTTAGTATATCCTAAAATATTTCACTTTTCTAGGAGATGGGTGGGTTTTAACTTCCAACAATTATCTTTATATAGTTTTGTAGAAAGTTAGAATCCACCCCTCTCCTAGAAGAATGAAATATTTTGGGAAATATTAAAAAGGTAGAATCTTATATTTCCCCTAAAAGAGAAATAGAAATCTTAAGGGAGACAGAAACTCAGAGCCACAGTTCCCTGCTCCCAAGCAGATACTAAGATGAAGTCAGTTTTTAGAAATGCAGATTTGATAATCCATTCAAGATTGGATATTTTGAACAAAGGCAACCTTAGGTAGAATGGTAGGATCAGCCCTCATTCAAGATCCAAACCAGGAAAGCCGTTAAGACACAATAGGAATGGCCCAACACCCTTTCAAGACACAAGCCTTCTCATTGCATCAACTCAGAGACTCCAGGCTTCAATAAACCTTAACTCAGACAACCTAAAAAGATAGCTATGACCCCTACAGCAACCAATAGAATACATGCTCTTGCCACAGGAACAGGAAGCTCAAGTTCAAAGCCCAGAGAGGGTATAAATAACCCTCACTCTCGACTCCATGTATTCAGCTGCACTAGGACTTCAAACACATGTGGTCCAGTTCATCAATAAACCATCTTTCCAATCAGCCTCCATGTTTCCACTCTTTTTCCTCGCTTGGAACTGAACCAGATTGGAAAATTCCATGCTTATATATTTATTTATCAAATTTCTAAACTGCCCACCTCCCTGAGACAAGGACCCTGGCTGGTGCACGTGTAAAATATTAAAACATAAAAGCAGTACGTAAAATTTAAAAAGCAGTTTAAACTTTTAGTAATAGTTGCCACAATTTATTGTGCAATGTAATATTCAGTTGCTTGATGGTTTGGTGTATGAGAAACCAGGCAACAATATCTTGATCGTCGTGCACATTACTATAATCTTTTTTTTTAATCAAAGAAAATGAAGGGAGGGGGAAGACTCTATCTAGATCCATTAATAACAGCTGCTCTGCTCCTTTAATGTCAGTTTTGCCCTTTGCATCCTGCAAATTATACAGAATTACTTGAGATTTTATAATCTAACAAAACTTCAGAGTGGGAGATAAACAGAGCTACCCCCTGCCAAAATATTTCTCTCTACTAAAATGGTACATTGTGGCATTTTACTTGTTTCTACAGTGATTTTTTATGAATTAACTTTATCTAGGTTCAATTTTATACCCCGATAGATGGTTTAAAAAAAGAAGAGGGGAGAGAAAAGAAAACTGAAAACTGAAGTTAAAAAAAGGGGGGGGGCATAATCCCAGTTCTCAGTTCTGTGACTTTCTGATAATTTGACATGCATGAGTAATAGATGAACTTGTCACATTAAATTATATCCTGTTTCAATTTATTTTATACTATTATCATATCTACTTCCAAAAATTGTCAAAAAATTACATACTTTACCATCACCCTATTTTACATACAAACTTAGAAAAAAATAGCTGAAATGCTTTCCTATGCTACCTTGTTTTTTTTTTTTGTTAATTTCAGCATCTCAACATGCACCTTTGCTTATTATGCATATGCTAAATTTATTTCGTTGCTTTTCAGAATGCCCTGTTTTAGCTCCTAGCTTCATGATACTTTAACACAGTTGAAGCATGCATTTTAAAAATCAGATCTACTGTAAATCATGAACATTTGCACCCACTTAAGAAAACTGTGAATGCTAAGAAATAATATTACTAACTACTCTCTGGTAGAACTGAGACAGTTCAACAGTTCAGAAAATGTTCTGGGAAAAGGGTATAAGTTTTCTGAAAAATACTCTCTCTCTTGTAAAGTAAAATTATTATTTCTACAGCATTATAGCATGGATTTTTTTTTTCAGATATTGGATTTCTGCTTGTAGAATTCTAAGCAACAGTTCCTCCCGGCTGGTGAATTCTGAATGCTGATCCAAAATCAATCTATCTATCTATCTATCTATCTATCTATCTATCTATCTATCTATCTATCTATCTATCTATCTATCATCTATCTATCTATCTATCTATCTATCTATCTATCTATCTATCTATCATCTAGATAGATTGCTATTGCTATTGCTATTGCTATTGCTATTGCTATCTATCTATCTATCTATCTATCTATCTATCTATCTATCTATCTATCTATCTATCTATCTATCTACACACACACACACACACACACACACACACACACACACACACACAGGGGATGACTGTTCTAATCCTTTAATGTTCAATCAAGAATATATTATTATGTTGCTTTCATTAAATATTTAGAAGCCTATATATAGGGAGGGAGGAAGAGAGAGAGGGAGGGAGGGAGAGACCCAGAGATCCAGAGGCAGAGAGTCAGAGATTGCTGTGGTGGTTAAGTGAAGAGGCTGGAAGTAGATAACTCTGTGTTCTAGTCCTGCCTTAGGCATAAAGCCAGCTAGGTGATTCAGTGCCAGTCAGCTTCTTTCAGCCCTAGAAATGAGACAATGGCAGACCACTTCTGAAAACCTTGCAGGAAATTGCAAGGAGGAATCCCGGCAGTCACCAGGAGTCAACACTTGACTCAAAGGTACACACCCATGCACACTGACACTAGATGTGTCCAGTCTTTATTATGTACTCTTCCAAGTGAGAAAGCTCAAATGTTTCTCAAAAACATACCGAGAAAGGATACCAGATACTGGCAGAGATTGACATTTTGGAGGCACAGCCTTGAGTTGTACCTTGAACGCTTTATTTTATTTTTTAAAGAACCAATATCTCATGACTTCTCAATCACCACGTCTTTCTGAAGATATCAATTGAAGAATTCTAAAGTAGAAAATCACATCAGATCTCTCAGCAAAGCTGAAATCACATGCAATTAGGTGTTGTTGGTTTTTTTTGAAACATGTCATTGGCATTTAAGGATTAAAAAAAAAACTAATGCTGAAGGCCAATAACTCTGACTAGGGAAGTTGTTGGATCTATGCTGCTAACATCTTCTGGAGGCATTGGTTGATTGATGAAGTCACTTCTTTCCCCAGATAATTAGATTATATGCCTTGTTTTATATCATACTAGCCGATAACCTGGCATTGTCCAGATATTTATTTATAGGGGGGAAATGTCCGGACCCAACATAATTTTTAATGTTGGATTTTCCCCCTCACTAGAGGGAGCCTCATTGTGGAGAACTGTGAAGCCATTATCATGGCAACTCCACTGTGCTGTACAGTAGAAGCATTTTGTGACAGTACAGTAGAAGCCATTTTAAGGCACAACATGCTGTATCTTAACAGAACACACACTCCAAGAATGTTAGGGATGTCTTACCCTCACAGTATTTTTTTTTCCAGAGCGTAAGTCAACTGAGTACCAAGCTTGGTTGAAATTGCTCAAGGTGTTCCAGAGTTATGCTGGAACACACACACATACACAGCTGTATACATACATACATACATACATACATACATACATACATACATACATGCACTTTGAAATAAGTACGCACTAAATTAAAATGCTATATATACAGTATATATCTAATTTAGCATTTTAGTATTTTTATTTGGTGCATACTTATATCGAAGCACAGTATATTTTACAGCCAAGCAAAGAATGAAATTAAGTCTTCACTTCTACCATCTGAAATATCTTTGGGTACAAGGCTTCTCCTTCCAGGAAAAAGGCAGACATTGATTTTTTTGGAAAAGTTGTCTTGACTTAGAATTCTAAAACTAGCCCACTGTTATTCTCCAAGCCTTCAGAAGCAGACTCTAGGAAAAGTAGGAAATTTATCACCAGCTTCTCCTCAATATAAACTGTATATATTAGCGAGAATGCATATTAACTTTTCGTGAAAAAACATTATTTCTGAAACTGATCTCAGATTAATTAATATGACTTATTTTGGTGGCTGTAAATCCTCATCTACCTGGGGTGGGGGTGGATTCTGGAGCAAAGAATTATGAGCATGCCTACAACAAGAGCAAAGTTGATTGAAAGTCAATAAATCTGGTTTATCTATTTCAAGATGCTAGGCCAGAGAAATGCTCAAGTCAGTTGAGGGCAAAGGGGCTGGATTAAAGCAGACAGCATTGTGCCAAATTTATGAGCAGCTCAGTGTTATCTAACAGTTGCTGTCAACAGGGCAGCCTGGTGCCCAGAGCAGGCTGCAATAGAGGCGTCCCTTCAAAATGCAAGTGTTGGTACTTGTCTAAGGCTATGCAATATTGCAAGAGTCTTAATGGTTTAAGATTTTTGCATCACACATTCCATATGCCTAATTTCTCATATATCCAAGCATCAGCATTCCATGGGATTTAAGATAGGTCAGAGAGCATCTGGAAATTTTTCTTAGCTAACTCCCTCTTCTTTACCCGGTTTCCCTGAAAATAAGACCTATCCTGAAAATAAGCCCTAGCGTGTTTTACATGCGAGCCTAATATAAACCCTACCCTCAAAATAAGTCCTGCTTAAGAGGCTGCCCAGCTGCCCAGCTGCCCATTCCATCTGGTTGCTTGCAGTGCTGTAGCCATAAGACAAGGTGTGATGGTGATAGAGCTGTGCCATGCACCCCACTCCAGCTTACCTCAGGGCCCCTGCAGCCAGGCCATTCACACCCTGACACCTGCCTTGTGATGGCGGCGCCAGCAACCATGTACAGCAAGAGCCCATATGACAGTCCACTTCTGCTTTCTTGCAGCTGCACTGGAGCAGGAGGCCAAACAGTGTGTTGGTGCCATGCAGTGGTGGGTTTCAATTTTTTTTTACTTCTGTGGGTGTCGCTTGTTGGGTATGGCAGGGGAAGAATACTGTAAAATTGCCATTCCCTCCCCACTCCAGGGGAAGGTGACTTCAAAATCCCCATTTCCTCCCGATCAGCTGGAATTCAGGAGTCAGAGAATAGATTGGAGTGGGGCCAGTCAGAGGTAGTATTTACCAGTTCTCCGAACTACTCAAAATTTCTGCTACCAGTTCTCCAGAACTGGTCAGAACTGGCTGAATACTACCTCTGGTTCTATGACCACAAGGAGAGGCAACTTTTGGGTGTGGATAGCCTGGCTGCGGTGGCCCCTGAGGTAAGCCAGTGTAAAGGCATGTGTAGCAGCTCCACCCCCCCGCCTCATCTCAAGACTGTGGTACCAGCACATCACTCAGCCTCCTCCTTCTTTGTGACCGCGAGTGGAGGACTGCCTGGTCAACATTGAACTAACTTGTCTTCAGAAGTTGTGAGTGCTTTCAAAAAGAGACTGGTCAACCATCTATCTGGAATATATAGGGTCTCCTGCTTAAGTGGGGGGGAAGGAGGGTTGGACTAGAAGACCTCCAACTCTATTCCATGGTCTATGGTCTATATTCTAAATATGTCCTGTGCCAGTTCTTTCATATTGCACACCAGGCAGTTGCTTTTCTCTTCTCCTCATCTAAAGATTCATCAGAGATAGGCAAGACACTGGTTTACAAACAGATGATAATGCACTGAAGAGCAGAAGAATGAGAAATTGAAACCAGACTTGACAGATTCCGCACTCCTTAGACTCAAAGTGTATAACTTATCTGATATGATGAACCTGCTGTGAAATCCAACTTAAGTAATTCCAACGTTTGCTGGTGGGGTTTCATTCCCCTGAAAACATGTGCTAATAGAAAAGATGGGCATCTGATTTGTGTTTCATTAATATTTCTGCCCCTTTATTTCTAAATGGGTACTTCTGCTTCTCCTTTTATGTTTTCTAATCTAAATAACTCGAGGTTTTTTTGGCAAGGAGTCAATGTGAATTCCACAGGAGGAAGTCTATAGCTTTCATCTTGATTTATAGAGATGATGATAAAAGTTTAGTCTCACAGCTTGTTGTCCATTTTTACTGCTAGATTGTTGCCTACAGCATATGTTCAAAGACAGGTTACTCATAGCTCAATGAAGCTTTATTTCAGTAAAACATAGCTTTTGGTTGAAAGGTATTTGATTTGGGCTGAAAGTTCTATCAAGAATGGAGGAAGAAGAAACAAAATGACACCATTAAGTAAATGGTAGACTTTTGCTTCATTGAAACAAGAACAATATTATCTCGGAAAAGTGCCATCATGTGTTGCTGGGATTCTAGATTACAACTGAAGGCTGAAACAACATTGCTTTGACAATATTAGGATAAATTTATCTTTTGCCTCAGTACTGAATGTTGTCTCCTTGCCTTTAGGAATACCAGAAGATGACAAACAGAAATGTCGATGTTTAAAAACTGTTTCTATCTGTCAGTTGTGGACAGGAAGGTAAAGCAAAGGAGTTTCTTCAAGAGTGGAGTTATCCATACCCGATTTGGTTTTTCATCACATCATTGCAAAGGTTTGCTCAGTTTTGCACTCATGGGTAAAGGTAAAGTTTCCCCACTCACATATGTGCTAATCATTTCCGGCTCTAGGGGGCGGTGCTCATCTCTGTTTCAAAGCCGAACAGCCAGCGCTGTCCGAAGACATCTCCGTGGTCATGCAGCTAGCATGACTAAATGTCAAAGGTGAACAGAACGCTGTTACCTCCCACCAAAGGGGGTTCCTATTTTTCTACTTGCATTTTGTACATGCTTTTGAACTGCTGGGTTGGCAGAAGCTGGGACAAGTAATGGAAGCTCACTCCATTACGCGATGCTAGGGATTCAAACCGCCAAACTGCCGACATTTCTGATCGACAAGCTCAGCCTCTTAGCCACTGAGCCACCATGTCCCTATTTGTACTAATAAAATAGACAAAACCAAACCTGATTGGATATGTGGAATTATAATGGCATATTTCTCCTGATGGGCAGGTCATTAACCTAAGAAGAAAAAAGAAGAAATAATGCCTCTGGAATCTTGCTATTTCCCTCTCAAGTAGATACACTTTTCATTACAATGCCTTTTAGCCATTGGCTTGACTATGAAAGGCATCAATGTCAGAGATGATTAGATTCCAGCTATTTTGTCTTTTTCCATCTTGCCTTGGGGATGTTCAGTGGATCAGCGGTTCCACCAGTTGGAATTTATTCCAGCCCCACTGGTCTTTGAAGCATGCCTTTGCAACATCACTGCTACTTTGGTACATATCTCAGGAGGTATTTAGAAATCTAGACATACTTTTGCAAACATTCCAGAATTTGATTTAGAATGAAATTCTGTATACCAGCATGGAAAATCTGAAGCTCTCCAGATATTACAGAATTAGCACTCTCGTGTTCCAGTATAGATTATATATACTTTATTTTGAAAGCAGGCAACAGAATTTTATTTTTAATGTGGGCCAGTGCGTTTATGGGTAAAAATGACAATAAAATTCTCTTCTCAGCCTTCCATCCTTCTGAGGTTGGTAAAATGAGGACCCAGATTGTTGGGGGCTATAGGCTAACTCTGTAAAGCACTTAGAGAGGGCTGTAAAAGCACTGTAAGTCTAAGTGCAATTGATACTACCCTGGAGATGAAGGCAAAAGGAGAAGGGGATGGCCAAGGATGAGATCGATAGTGTCATCGACACAGTGAACATGAATTGGAGAAAACTCCAGGAGACAATGGAGAACAGGCACATCTGGCATACTGTAGTCCATGGTGTTGCAAAGAGTCAGACATGGCTAAGTGACTGAACCACAATAACAACAATCCTGCTGTGCTTTAAATGGGCCTAGAAAATCCAGCTCTTTCTCCACGTTAGGATATATGTACTGTGTTTGTTGAGAATGTTATTAATGTGCTAGGTTCAATCATCCCCAAGTTGTTGCCTTCTTTTGATTTTATTGTACTGGATGTGTTTTTGATTTGTAAGCTGCCCAGAGGTGTTTTGATTTGGCTGGGTTGCAATGGTGACTTATTAATAAATGCAAATGCTTATGTGAAAATCAGAGGTGAAGGAATCACTTGTTCTCTGGCCCTACAATGTACATGTATATGGGATTCAATTAATACAGTTCAATTCAATATTACTTACTTCTGAACAAACACACTGTGCATAAAGCTGAAAGATTGCTATGGGCCAAAACATAATTCATGAGACTGAACTGTTAAACACAGCTGAAATGTGTGTGAAGTCCAATCCTTAATGTGCTGAGTTTTGCATTAAGTAATATATCAGGAAACCTGACACACACACAAACAAACACACACTTTTAAAAACTGCTTCGCTAGTTTTTGAAGCTTTCTTACTGGAAAGACTTGTTATTCTTGTTGAGCTCTGGCTCACAATATCCCTGTCAGCCTCTGCTTTGCTGCTGCTTCGGCTGCCATTGAAACGGGGAGGGGGGCATGGTATTTGGGAGGGGACTACTAATTGTGCTGGAGGAAGATTCTGGAGTTTCTACTGCCTGTCTTACTGTGCATGCGGAGGAGGTTTCCCGCCAAGGCCAACAGCACCGACATTCCATCTTGGTGATGCCTTTCGAAGTTATCTCACACCTGACACTTGGGAGAATTATGATTGGACTGTGACTGGGATGCCAAGGGGTGGGGAATGGGTTATTCTATAAATCATTTGCTTTCACGCCTAAATAATCAGTCTTCGCTTTGCTATGCTTCTGTTCATTTTTAATTAGTAAAAGTACATTTGATTTCTATCAATGGAGTCTTGTGGTTTTCTTTCCTGATTATCCAAATGAAGGAGTGCTGACAATCCCTGTGCATCTACAGTAATTCAAAGAGATTCTGCATGTCCTGAATCCAAAAGATCCAAGGCAAGAGACCTCAAAAATCATGACTTTAAACTATTAGAAGCAGTGGTGAAATTCAAAAATGTTTATTACTAGTACTGTGGGTGGGACTTGGTGGGCGTGGCAGGGGAAGGATACTGCAAAATCTCTATTCCCTCCCTATTCCAGGGGCCAGCCAGAGATGGTATTTGCCGGTTCTCCAAACTACCCAAAATTTCTGCTGCTGGTTCTCCACAACCTGTCAGAACCTGCTGTATTTAACCCCTGATTAGAAGGCCTTCTTATTTAAAAGAAAATGTATCTCTATCTAGCCTGAGAGACTGAAGTTCCTGATGCTCCTGCTTTAGATTAAGCTTCTATTTTTGGTGCCTAATTTTTAAATTAGTGCTTTCTATCGAAGCATGTTTACTGCTGTCACAGAAGAACTAGCTGGGATGAGCACTGGCTCATTGAGTGACATATAATTACAGAAATCTGAGGATGTGTAGTTATGCTTGCTAAATGAGATGATGGCATCTCTCTCCTCTCCCCCCTCCAAAGTTGCTGATGGACTTCCTCATGTTAACATCAGGGGTGGGATCCTACCAGTTTAACAACCGGTTCGCTGAGCACGCTCTGAGAATGACAAATATATAAAGGAGGATAAGGATTATGTTAATAAGATCAAAGTAGCTATGTACGATAAGTAGAAACTGTATTTGTTGTTACGTTAAAATATGTATGGAAATGACAACGCCAGAAGGGTCCCTCTATGTCCAATGTTTTAATGTGTAGTCAATAAAAAATTAAAAAGAAAAGAATAAGGAGGTTTCTAAACTGCTCTAAAACTCCTGATATCCTATTTGCTAATTAGTCAAATTTTGAGAACCAAATCACTTTTCAGCTTTTTATACCTCTTCGGTCCACATATAAAACCACACAAAATCCTGAATAAAATTTCAAAGCCATTTTTTTTCTCTGTTCTGGCGTTCCTTTGTGCTATCTTTCAAACTTAAATAAAGAAGTTGGGCTTTTACATTCATCTGTACACATATATTTGATGAACATCTTTTTTCATATAAAATAATTACCTCCAGTTGAATTAGATTAGTTTTATTTCCTCTTTCATCCTTTTCATTCCTTTCCTCCCCTTACATATTATCCTTTAAGGAGAGAAAATTCTTCTAGGATAAGCAGCTTTTTTTTCTTTTTGCTAAAGAAAAGCCTAAGAAATACTGAGAATGATTCATGTCACTTTTTGGATTTCTTGAGATGCATTTCCTTCCTTCAAATTTTGACATTTCATGTTTTGGAAATATATTGGCTAAGTATACTGTTTGGTTATGAATGCTACAATATCTGTATATATTTTACCCTCTCTAACTATTTCTTGAAGTTAAGGAAAAAAGTGGGATCAATGAAACTGGGAAAGCATGACTTCAATTACCTCTTTAGTGGGGAAAAAAACCAACCTTAAAATTGCTATAAAAGGTAGAAGAGCAATAGCACGAGAAGCAGTATGTAGAAACAATAAATGGCATTTTTTTTCTAAAGAAAAAAATCTAAATCAAATCTTTTTTGCCCCTGAACATGTCAATCCATGCAAAATAATGTCAGCTCCTTTTGTTTTTCACAACTTTTTGCTCACCGTAGAATACACTCCTAAAGGAGTTAGCAAAAAGTTCTGAAAAGCAAAAAGGTTGTCATTATTTTGTATGGAAAGACATAATTAGATGCAAGAAAGATTTCGAAAAAAAATAGTGGAAAAATGTATATGATAATAAAATCAAAGATATAGTTGATGATTGTATATAACAATTTTTTTAAAAAAACATGGTAGTTACTATCATCACATTCAGATACCACAAAGACAATGATTACATTGAATATCCTGTCCATTTAGGCCAGTGTTTCTCAACCTTGGCAACTTGAAGATGTCCACACTTCAACTCCCAGAATTCGCTTCGCTGTCTGGGGAATTCTGAAAGTTGAAGTGCGGACATCTTCAAGTTGCCAAGGTTGAGAAACACTGATTTAGGCCATGTTTTCTCACTTTTGTGAGTGTTTGTGTTTTCACTGTCTTACTTTAGTATTTATGCCATGGATAATATTTGTTTCCCAATATTGCTTTTCAAGGTTCATGATGTAGATTTAAAAGAAAGTTTCAAAATGGCTCAAATTTAGGATTGATCCATTCCTCAAGGATCAATGTGGCCTAAGAGTAAAACCTTGATGTTTTCCATACAAAAGGCCAAAGTGTAATTTTCTGGAAATTCAAGAAGAACATTGCATGCCAAAACCACCAAACCAAAACCAGTTTTTTCCCCATGCCATCATTCTGCTAAACACATAATTCCCACAGCACTATCTTATGCCTAAGAATATCTAACCATGTAGTAAGGCTCAATTATTATTATCCTTCTCATCTTTTCTGTTGCTTACATTGGTATCTTATTACTGTCCTTTTGTTGGTTGTATCTTATGATTCAAGATTTTATCTTATGATTTAGGATTTACGACTTCGTTGCTTGTATGTATACTGAGAGCTTATGCACCGGAAACAAATTCATTGTGTGTCCATTCACACATGGCCAATAAATAACATTCTATTCTATAATATAAAGGGGACACGGTGGATCAGTGGCTAAAATACTTGTCAATCAGAAAGGTTGGTAGTTCAGTGGTTTGAATCCCTAGCACCACAGAGTGAGACTTCGTTACTTGTCCCAGTTTCTGCCAACCTAGCAGTTTGAAAGCATGTAAAAATGCAGGTAGAAAAATAGGAACCACCTTTGGTGGGAAGATAACAGTGTTCCATGTGCCTTCAGCGTTTAGTCATGCTGGCCACAGGACCACGGACACATCGTCGGACAGCGCTGGCTCTTCGGCTTTGAAGCAAAGATGAGCACTGTCCCCTAGAGTCGGGAACGACTAGCACATATGTGCGAGGGGAACCTTTACCTTATTCTACAATACAAAACTGTGCTAGATGAGCGAAGAGTTAACAAATCTCTTTTGAGAGAGCCTGTATGAGTGGTTTAAAGTTTTTAAAAAAGGAACTTACAACAGCTTCACTTACTCCTGGGACGTTGGAATGTTTTTGAGTATTCGATACTGTCTAATGAACTCAGCTGATGAGCAAAGATTCCAGTCAGTCAAAATAGAGTGCAATAGAAATAGCAAAGAGAAGTCAAGGAGAATTTTAAAGGCCATGTTTGTACCATCCATTTCAACTACATCTAATTGCTGTTTCTACCACCATGAACTTTCTACTCTGCCAACGTCTGAGACACTTGGGAATGTTTTGACAGCTTTTTCAGTCTAGTTCCGGGGGTGCCAAATATTCATACCAAACATCAAGCACCTAATGTACATCAAGGAGCAACAGTGAATTAAATCCTAGTGATAAAATGTGATGAAATATAATTGTGATGCTTAATCAACTTTATTCAGTAAAGCAAAAAGGCGATGCAGAATACCTTCTACTGAACCAGCTCAAAAGACAGCAATAAGGAATATATTTTTTGGTATTCCCTTATTTCTTTCACATTGAATTTAGAGGCATTTAGATCCTCTCTTCTATGGACTCTCTTATAATGGACAAAAGCAAAAGAATGGGCAAAAGCAAAAAAAAAATATGCACAGATCCTAGAACACTTCTCAAAGCTCATGGACAGGGATTGGGAACTGTAAACAGTCAAAGAGCCATTTGGATCCATTTCCCACACAAAAGAAAACACCGGAAGCCACAAAACCCTTCCAATGCCTGACTATTTCCTGAACGGCCACAGAACTAGCATATGTAGTTGAATTAAACATTCTGTTTTCTAGTGAATGTTTTCTTCATTTGGATTTATCCATGGTTGGCCTACCAGGGGGTGAAAAGCTCAATAAATCACATGCGGCTAGTATCACACATTGATGGTTGTGATCCATATTTTGAGTGACAGGGAGCTGCAGCAGAGGGATGAAAGAGCCACATGCAGCTCCAGAGCCACAGGTTGCTGAACCCTGCTCATGGGGAAAAGAAGTACTATTATTCTTAATAATATTATTTTCCTTTTTTTTATGGTTCATAGTTATCCAGATGTTCAGATTGGATTTGACATTTTAGTTCACCTATCGAGTCCTTCTCAAGGATTTGGGATAGGCAAATATGGATGTTTGATGGTGTTAAAGGTAACATTGCAGGATGTAAGCTGTCAAGTAAAGCTGCCTTTTGCTATTGATGAATGGTGAATTTGTTAATGTTGATAGTGTCCAGGGGATGCTTCAGATATTTTGGGATTGCACCCAAGGGCAATCCCAATTATTATTCCTATTATTTTCCTTTTGTTTCCAAGATATATTCAAATGTACAATATCAACCATAGATAACTGGATCCCATAAGTTATCAGTACCGTGTTTCCTCAAAAATAAGACAGGATCTTATTTTCTTTTGAACCCTGAAATAAGCACTCAACCTTATTTTTGGGGATATCTTATTATTTTTGATGTGCAGGAGGTAGTGAGTGTGGTCACCTCATGGCTGCTGCTATGTTGCAATATTTTTGAGGAAGGCTTATTTTCAGGGGAGGGCTTATTTTAGTGCATGCACTCAAAAGCCCAATTGGGCTAATTATCTGGGGAGGTCTTATTTTCAGGGAAACAGGGTATCAAAATACTTAATTCTGATATTGTTAAAATTCTGGTTACAACATTTAAAATTAGGGTCTTGCTTTCAGCTATTCATTTCCACAAGCCCACATATTTTGAAACCTGTTTGAAAAAATATATATTTCTTCATTTCACGTTATGCCATTTTTCTCCTGCCCTCCCAGCAGTCTTGCCAACAAAGGTTTTTTTAAAGTTATAAACCAGTGATCCTTGTATAAAATGAATAGAGTCTAAATGAACTCAGGCTGGATTAAAAGAGATGAAGTGATGGGTACTATAATCGAAAGGCAATTAAACCCAGAGCCTCAGATTACCTAAATAAATCAAAGAAAACCATCTTCTTCATCTTGCTGAATAGAAATGCCTTTTCTTCTCTAAAGAAAATTCATTTATCATTTATAAAGAAGATAGCCATCTCAGTTGCTGAATTTTGGAATGGACTTCTGAAAAGCACATCTAGCATCAATGATCTACCCTTTATAATACCATGTTAAAATTCTGCCTATCAAACAAGGGCTTTTTAAATGTTAAAGTGAAACGTGTGTGTGTGTGTGTGTGTGTGTGTGTGTGTGTGGTTATTATTAGATTTGGCCTTCATGTGATGTTTTGTATTGTGTTGTTCTTGTATTGCTACATTGAATTTTAATTTTGTTGGCTGTACTCCATGTCTTTTGGGAAAGGAAAGACTGGCTTATACATTTCTAAAATAAATTTTTAAAATGGGAGTCAGAAGCCATCGTCTATTTGTTACTGAGACTGTTATAATAAGGAAATTAATTATTTCTGGGGTTTGTAGCCTGGGGGCCCCAATCGAGGAAGGGGTAATTGTCAGAAAGACAGATGGAGGCAGAAATAGGTTGAAACAAGTTGGACTTTCAATGCAATCTCAGATGTTGCATGCTTCTGTTCATTGTTCATAACATAATAAGCAAATAAGCACAAGCCACCACTAATCTGGTAGAGTGCAGCTGTTCTTCCTACAGAAATTCCAGATACCATAGAATTGGAAAATTCTAAGAGCTGTCACCCAAAATATATAGAGAGAAAACCAAATTAGAAGAGCCTGTCACCCAAATTACAAATATAAACTTGATGAAATTCTGCATCTTCATGAAAAGGGGATATATGTCATTATGCATAGACAAAAAAAGAAGATGTGGTATGGCCACATTATTTTGTAGTGACAGCTGTGAAGTAAAATTTTCCCCTATGCATGTTTTATTAACTAGCCACTAAATCCTATTGACTCTTACAGTATATTTTGCTTTATGTATTGGAAACTACATATATTGAGAGAATCGAGTATTTTGAGTGTCAACCATGACTCTTTAAAAAAATTAACACGCTTTAATTATTAGCCTGCGAGTCCCATGGACTGCAAGGCAATCAACCGGTCAGTCCTAGATGAGATCAACCCTGACTGCTCTTTAGAAGGCCAGATCCTGAAGATGAAACTGAAATACTTTGGCCACCTAATGAGAAGAAAGAGAGAAGAGCCTAATGCATTAGGAAACATCTAACTTTCTAACCAGCTACTATAAAATAATACCACCATCGACACCACATTAATCTGGAAGAATCTATTTGTAGATAACTTCATTCTTCTTACTTTTGCAGTATTGGTGGAAATATCTTGCCTAACCCAATCCCACTTCTTCTGAAAATGAAAAGGCCAAAAATGCTGGAACATGTTGCTCACTGTAATAAGCAGCCTAGTTGCTGAAGAAATAAATAGTATGGTTAAGGGTCTATGATAGCCAAAATAATTGCTGTACAACCTTTTCCTTAGCTTAACATTAAAAGTGATTAGAATGTTACTAATTCAGAGCAGTGGCTAGAATCACAAGAAAGCTATTTTCCCCCTGTTTATCTTGCTTTTACATGAATGTTGTCGGCTTCTTTCTAATGCAATCTCATTAGCTACATCTTCATAACAAGCAATAAAGGGACATATATTTTCATATGGTATTTAAAAACCCTCACTGTGCACTGCAATGTTTCAATAAATAAAGAAAACATTGTTATTGAGGGGGGGGCAGTCTTTGCTTGAAATAAAGTAGTTTTTTCCCCCCCCTAGCCATAGATACAAAGAGTGGTTGTATGGATTGGATATGGACCATAGCAATTCAAAGGTCTTTAGATCAATCTACATTCAATGTGCAACTGCACATTGTACAAGTAATTGCTTATAATAATATTCATTTGGTTTGTCCCCATATTTGCAAGCCCATCTGTTTGCCTGCTTATTTGTCTGCTTATGGAAATAAGAAATCATTGTGATGCAACAGTTAGAGGAAGAATATGATTCAGCCAACAGAATTGGTTGAATGATTGGGGGAATCACAATACAGGTAGTCCTTGACTTACAACCATTCATTTAGTGAATTTAGTGAACCACAATGGTGCAGTAGTTAGGATGCAGGACTGCAGGCTACTTCTGCTGGCTGCTTGCAATTTGGCATTTCAGATCTCACCAGGCAGTTCAAATCTCACCAGGCTCAAGATTGACTCAGCCTTCCATTCTTCCAAGGTGGGTAAAATGAGGACCCAGTTGTTGGGGGCAATATGCTGACTCTGTAAACCGCTTAGAGAGGGCTGTAAAGCAACATATAAGTCTAAGTGCTATTTCTATTTAGTGATTGTTTCAAATGACAAAAGGTCACGATTTATGACCATTTTTCACACTTAACAACTGTTGCAGCATCCCCATGGCCACAATTCAGACATTTGACTCATATTTATAATGGTTGGAGTGTCCTGGAGTCATGTCAATGAGGAAGACAGATTCACTTTATAATTGTGTTGCAAACTTAATGGCTGCAGCAATTCATTTATCCATTGCAGCAGGAAAGATCAAAACATGGGGCAAAACTCACTTAACAACTTTCTCATTTAGAAACAGAAAATCTGGGCTCGATTGGACACGTCATTGGTCATAAGTGGAGGACTTCCAGGTCTCCATGGAAACACGAAGACCACATCAGCCGATGATAAAATGATGTTCAAATAAATTTACCACCTCTCATATCCACAGAATGCTACAATGATGAAGCTGAGTTTTAAAAGAAGTAATAATTCTGGTTGGACGATGTAATTTTATTTTTTGAAACAGTCTGCAGATGAAAATATTTGCTCATCTTCCTTTTTTTTTCTCCGCCTTTCCAAATTCTTTCTGCCTCAAATGGCTTTGGAATTAAAAGAGGGGGCGGGGAGAGAAGAAAAATTAGCTAGAACCTTTCTCATCCCTTGAAGACAATCCCTGGAATTTCTTTTCCCTCTAAAAGCTGAAACAACCAATCTATAAGAAGCAAGGATTAATAGGAAACGGCATTTCAGATTCTATGAAGCAGAATGGGAAAAGATGTGTCTGTCTGGGAAAAATTAGGCGTATGCAGAGGGACCTATTAAAACTGCCTCACTAGTCAAGCCTTTGTTCTGAGTATGTGTGACTTGAAATGTAATGCTGGACTGTCAGCATTTGTTTAGCTAATGATTCTAGCTTGTTAATATTTTAACCATGACTCCTTTTGTTGCGCTTCAAAGGGTTCATCATCACAACTCTTTTTTATTAATTTTTACCCCTGCTCTTGGGGCGGGGGGGGGGGAATGGAGTGAATTTGTATGTATTTACCTTACCAGATTATTTGGAAGTGGTTTCACAACATTGTGGCGAGTGTTCTTTACTAGGTGTGAATATTTCCCACATCCATCACACTTGGTGGTGGTGGTGGTGGTGGTGGTTGTTGTTGTTGTTGTTGTTGTTGTTGTTATTATTATTATTATTATTATTATTATTATTATACAATTGTATCACAGCGGCCAGTTGTTTCACCGGATTTGACATTGGTTACTAGTCGGGCCCCAGGGGCCTAGGACGTCATAACGTATTTTCGTAATATGCGTGCAGATCCAAGCAGTGTTTATTATTATTATTATTATTATTATTATTATTATTGGGAAGGGGTAAGAAGGATTAATCACTGCTATCTCAACCAGCATCCTGCAATCCCATTGGGCTTTCAATGTAAGGAGCAGAGATACAGGGCAAAATTTTGTTAGGAGAAATGGTGACTTAACTTGGAAAGAACTTTGGATCTTGATGCTCAGGGATTGGTTGTCTATTATGTCTTGATATTATTATAATTAGACTATTATGTCTAAGATATCTATCCGGCATATTTGTCCCTGTACAGGCGTAGCAGGTTCAGGAGACCATCTTAACAATGCCGTATATTCAATTAGCAACATGAGTTAACAGTAACTCATTAACATTAACATTCCCCCATGTTCTTTTGCATAATTGGCAAAGTAGGAGGGGAATGCATATATCGTGAGTAATGGAGAGAGAAGAGCCACTTTGCTGGTGTTACAACATCGTAGAAAGGGAACATCTTTAGGCAACTGAGTAGAAACTTCTGCGGAGATATTTTATGTGTTTATTTATTTGAATATGCCTCCTCCCTTCCCGAGTTTCAGTGCTCAGAGATTTAGTTGTCCCAGTTGATTGATTTTTGTCTGGTTACAACATGGAAAGGAACTGAAGAAGTTCCTTTCTTCAGTTAATTACCCTTAACAGATTAATAGATTAACAGATTAACAGAGTTGTAAAGACCTTATAGGTCATCTAGTCCAACCCCCCCACTCAAGCAGGGGACCCTATACCATTTCTGACAAATAGCAGCCAGTCTCTTCTTGAAAGCCTCCAATGATGAAGTCCCCACAACTTCCAAAGGCAACTTCTTCTCCATTGGTTGATTATTCTCACTATCAGAAAGTTCCTCCTTTTTCTAGGTGGAATCTCTCTTTGGTCAGTTTCCATCCATTATTCCTTGTCCGGCCTTCAGGTGCTTTGGAAAAATAGCTTGACTCCCTCCTCTCTGTGGCAGCCCCTCAAATATTGGAAGACTGCTATCAGGTCTCCCCTGGCCCGTCTCTTCACTAGACTGGGCATGCCCAGTTCCTGCAACTGTTCTTCATAGGTTTCAGTCTCCAGTCCCCTAATCATCCTGGTTGCTCTTCTTTGCACTTTTTCTAGAGTCTCAACATCTTATTTACAGTGTGGTGACCAAAACTGGATGCAGTACTCTAGGTGTGGTCTTAATAGGGCTTTATAGAGTGGTATTAGTTCCTCACTTGATCTTGACTGTATCCCTCTGTTAATGCAATTTAGGATTGCATTGGCTTTTTTGGCTGCACACTGCTGGCTCATATTTAGCTGTTTGTCCACTAAGACTACTTACCCTACTGGGAACCTTGCAGAGAAGATAGTGAAAAGTAGACAATTGGTCACTTGATTCCTGCCTGGTTGAAAATTACACCAGAAGAGTAAACCTTTGGCCCAATGGATATTGTCAACAATAATGGAGTATAAAATTCAGAAACCCCCTAATCTGTTTTATTGGTGAGTCAGTATTGATAGTAGGAATTACTGCTAGATAGAAACAGTTGGGTTATGGGAATCCAGATAATTATTATAGATATTGAGAACATTCCTGAGACTTTTCTAGGTATGGTTATGGATTACTGCTCTGATCAGGGCAGAGGGTTTAGATGAAAATGCTTGGAAGATCCCTTCCAATTGATATTTTCATAAAGTTGGTCATGCCTGGCAGACAGCCAAAAACATATTCATCAGAATTTGACCATTAGACAAGCTTTGCACATAGAAGGAATGAATTGTTACTATTATACAAAAGTAATATGTTAGATGATGTTATCTTGCTTTCATTGATAGAAGCTAAAACTCTTGAAAAAATGAAGTTGTTCCTCCTCTGTAGGCTGCCTATGGCAATCTAAGAAATAATGTGGGAATTCTTAAATTTCAGATCATGCTGAAATTTTTTACTCAATTATGCATTCAGATCAGGATACGATATGTTCCTAACACTTATTTCTCACACTTATGTAGTGTGTGTGTGTGTGTGTGTGTGTGTGTGTGTGTGTGTGTGTGAAGTTTTTAAGAAATTACCTCTATCATGGGATATTAGAAAATGACCTGCCAAATGAAAGAGAGTGTGGATGCTAATTTTCCAGCAAAGAGCATAGCCACAAGACAGTAGCTGCATTCTTTCCCAAGTTTTAAGCTAATTAAATTATTCTGTTTCTGAAGACCTTCTCCAACATTTTCAGTTTCAAGTGCTCTGGGAAGTATAATGTGTCTCATTATTCTGCCCTGAGTTTTTGCTAGATGACAGAAATAATGGTTCGCAGACTTACAAAACCATTTCACCTAAGTAGGAATGTCTGCCATTTACAGAATTATCTGCTATTAGTATTCGTTATTCATATGATAAGATGCTAAAGACATTTTGGGGGCAGCATGACATTAAAAAACCCCATTCCTCTACATACACTTATCATAGCCTCTTTTCAATACAGTCCACATTAACTGGGTGTGATAGCAGAGCAGATTAAACATAGAGAAATTAATGTTTCTTCTAAAGTGGAAGACAAATAGGGTGCTTACATTGAGTATGAATATTAAGTCTTGGGGTTCCGATCTAGATCAGAAGCTAGAGCAGTGGTCACCAACTGATAGTTCATGGACCACTGGTGGTCTGCGAGAAAATGTTGGTGGTTCCCAGAAAAACTATTTGTATTTTTATATTGCACTAAATCAGGGATCCTCAAACTATGGCCCCTGGACCAGATACATGCAATGAACGTTTGTGTTGCTGCAGAGAGTCTCCCCTTCAGGGTCTTTTTGTGCAGGTCAGAGGGGGGCAGACATTCTGACTTGGGGTCTGCTTCAGCCTCCTGGTGTGGGGCTTTGGGCAAAAGCTGGATGGAAGTGCCACTGGTGGCAAAGAGCCCAATGACCTTGTTCCAGTGGGACTGTATCAAGGCCTGGAACTGGCTGACCATCTCAGCCTGCTGAGCCTCCAGGAGTCGGTACCTGGCCTTGCACTCCTGCAGGTCTTCCCTTTGCTTGGAAAGCCTATGCTCCTAGTTCTCAGTAAGGTGCTTCTGATGAGCTAGTTCAAATTGGGTCAGATCCAATTTGAACTAGCCAGATGCTTTGCTAACTCTTTCTCATGGTGGTTGCTTTGCTCCAATAACTGCTTCCTGTTGGGGCCCTAAGGAGCCTGGGTGGGCAGGTAAGGAGTGGCAAGTAGAGGCTGGCAAGACACCCCTCGGTGTGAGTGACATCAAGTTGGCCACACCCACCCAGTCATATGACTACCTTGCCATGCCCACCCAGCCAGTCATTAGGCAGATCATATAAGTGGTTCACGGGATTGAAAATTATGAATTTGGTGGTCCCCGATGTCCCAAAGGTTGGGGACCCCTGTGCTAAAGAATGCCTTGACACATTACTTAAGCCATAACCAGATAATTGCACATAAGTGAGAGAGAGCTTGTTTAGACCAAGACAGTGATGAAGGAACTTGTTCTCTTCAACTTCCAAGGCAAAGATATCTCATAAACACCATCCCATTACAAACAGATTGAAACATGCTGGAATCTCAACCAACTCATACCAATCATGTTTTTCTTTCTGGTTAGATCTGAGCAATAACAATTATCAGAAGTGTGAGATTCTAGTCTAGTACTGTTGATGTTACCTAGTTTGGAAATGAAACATCTGCCAGAAAACCAACAAGCTCAGACAACATCAATGACTCATAGTTCAATTCTGAGCTACAAATATTCTCATCTATCAATTATCTGAAGAGATATCCTTACAGCCATGTCATAAATATATTGTTGGTTTTTTTCCTTATTTCTTGCTTCCAAAAGCTAATAAAGCCAACAATATGGAGGGTTTAGTGAGACATTTCCAGGGTGCCTAAAATTATTCTTATTTCTCATTAACAAAAGAAGACACTGCAAAAAAACAAAAAAATATTATCATGGCAACAGCGAAAGACTATTGCATTTACATGCAAAAACAATATTACAAAATATTACTCTTATATCTTCTCTGGTGTTAAAATCATGCTGCTTCCTTAGGTCTACAGCTTCTTTGGCTTCTAATACTTCTATTGCATCTCAAGTGAGAAGATATCATGAGGGAACATCTCCAAAAGGTACTTTATCTAACCCAGGAATTGGCAACCTTAAACACTCAGCCATTTGGACCCGTTTCCCACAGAAAAGAAAACACCGGGAGCCAACAAACACTTCCTGAACAGCCACAAAACTAACATCTATAGTTGAATTAAAGATTCTGTTTTCTTCTGAAACTTTTATTTTCTTGGATTTATCCATGGTTGGACTATTGGGGGTCAAAAAGCTTAACAAATTGTGTGTCTGTGGGTGTTGCATATTGGCAGTTGCGATGCATATTTTGAGTGACAGAGAGCCTTAGCAGAGGGATGAAAGAGCCATTTGCGGCTCCAGAGCCATGAGTTGCTGATCTCTGATCTAATAGAATGTAAGGATACTATATAGGAGGCAACAGAATCAGGACCAATAAGGAAACAGAAAACAAAGGTAGCTTGCTGGACAAACAGTATTAAACTGAAACTCAAAAAACATCTAATAGCCATTTTGTCTGACATAAAAATGGATGGGATTAAAAATAGTTGGAAAGTAGCTTATGGCTCATTGACTTCTCAAAAACCTGGTGCTGCTGGAGAAATGTATTAATGACAAAATGAAATAAGCTATTTGGAAAGATGTCTTGATCATCGTCAAAATTTTTGGTTCAGGATGCCTAGTCAGCAAGAGTAGACCAAAAAAAAAAAGGGGGGGGGGAAAGGGATATTACACACTCTGTGGAGGAAATCTAACTTTTAGAGTTTGTTTTTTAAGTGAAGCTATATTTGATTCTCTCAAAATAGACACAAAAGAAAGGGAATTTCACTCCCTTTAAATACAGAATGTCAGAGGAGGAAGAAAAGGACAACTAAAATTATCCAGGGAGGAAAACTGTAGAAACTGTCCCTGTTCATTTTTTTTAAAAAAAAAGTAAATGAAATAAATATTTTCACAATATGATGGATGAAAAAATATAAATAGATCACCTCCTCAACCTATTGTATTGGTAATTAAAGTCATCAAATGAAGTCCAAAGGTGTTTCAAGCAAGTAAAACCTTCACATAGTAGCAGCAGTTTACTAAACTGTGGAAGGCTTTGCCCCAAGATGATGGACATCTTAGATGTTTTGAAAAGCTGACTAATTGGATCTGACAAATTACTATCATTGGGGATAAAGCTAATGGAGATTGCCAATCATGACAGCTAGCTGCCACTTTCTGGATTAGGTGTATCATCTTTTGAACATCAGCTGCAGGAAAAGTATTATATCAGAGTTATCCTCATTTCCTGGTAGTGGAGTTTGTAAGGATGGTCAGGTTCACCACCTGGGAAATAAATACAGGCTACATATGGAGTTCATTTCCCAAGTGGAATTTTTCCATTCTATTTATTCATTATGATAGTGTACTGGGGCGTGGATACTTCAGATTCGTTACCCACAGAACATTAGGGAGACTGGCATCTAGAAACAAGTCTTCTTGGTGGTGTCCCATCCTTTTCAAATAAGGCATTGCCAGAAATATTGCTACTTTCCAGAAAGCAGTTAAAATTTGACTGCTCTTGTGGATATTTAGGTTTGACCCTATTTTACCTTTAACTAGCTGATAACTCAGTGTTGTCCAGGTATATATTTATAAGGGGAAAATGTCCGGACCAAACGTAATTTCTAATGTTGGATTTTCCCCTTTACTAGAGGAAGTGGGATCTGTTATTAATCAATCTGTTAAATAAATTAAATCAATCAATTAGAACCTCAATTTTAAGCTTTAGTTTTATTCTTTTCCCCTTCATATTTTATTGTTCTTGGAATACAGTATGTCTTAAGTTATTGTTTATAATAGCTTAGCTGTCCATAATATGGGTGGAATACAAAGCTTATAAATTAAACCATCACCACCAACAAAACTTTTAATGTTAATCTCAACATTTTATTAAGGTTCCAGTTATACCTCTAATTCATTTTATTTTACTAAGAGAACAAATTGTCATTGAGGTCATCATCCTTGGTGCCCATTTTTTTAAAAGTAAAAAAGAGTTATAACCACAGCATCCCTCCAAAATTGTCAGTAAAAGAGAGGGGGAGAATTTTTTTTAAAAAGGAAAGAAGTCTATTTACAGCTTTAAAGGTTAAAGAAAGCTGCAAATTTATAAATTCAGGCTTCATTGCACTTGTCTTTCATTCTACCAAAATGTGTCCTTTTAAGATATCATACCTGTTCACACCCGATTGACTAAATAATTTAAGAAGATATCTCTTCCCACAGGTATCTTATCAGCTTCTTATCACTTTAAATGTTGAAATGTATACATTTCAATATCCATCATACAATGCAGAAAACATTTATCCAAAACCATCACAACATTAAAAAGGGGAGGGGAAAGGTGGGGGAAAATGCTTTCTTATTGCATTTCTAGAGGAATAGTCAGCTTTGAGAGAAGGATAGAGGGCACTTACTTGACGATTCACTCATTATGATCCATCCAGGGCATGCACTGCCAGGCTAAATAATAATCAGCTCTGGAGCATATAAGGGCAATTACTTACAGCAGAGTCAGTCTAAGGTTCGTGAACAAGTTCCCCTCAGTGGATAACAAACTCTCATAGTGAAATTCTCAAGGTTGTAAAAGCCATTCAAAAGATAGGAGACTTTAATAAACAGAAACATCAATAAATACTAGGTCAGATATCAAGATACTATGTGCAGCACGGATGTTTAAGATTTGAGTGAGAACTAAACTAGAGCCACTTGGAGTCTACCTTACAGTTTTTCGATCCATTGGAGGAGTGGCAGAACCTAAGGGTGGAGTTAAAAGAGGAACCGTGTAGGGTCTCTACGTAGCCACAAGTGCACAAATCTTTCCACCTTTTTTGCCTGCCTTGCCCTTCCCACAAAAGGCCCATTACAAGAATTTCTGCATAGTGTCTTCCTTTGGGATTTAAGAATCCCAAAGTGAAAAGCAGGACACTGTCATCTATTTCTCATTATCTTCATATACATCTCATAAGGAATATAGGAAGGCTACAGAAGGATGGAAAGTAAGAAACTCTCCGACATATCTTAACTAAATAGCAAAATCATAAACATCACTAAGAAGAAATCCTGTAAGCATTCCAACACTTCATGGATTGAGGACCTTTGATGAACTCTTAGTGGAAAGAGACTCAAGCAATTGGGAATTGTTTAGTCTGTGCCAACTCAGAAAGCTCAAACTGCCCAAGGAGTTGCTGATACAGTTCGACAGAGGAATTATTGAGTCTGTCACCTGCATCTGGTTCTGCAACCCAACAAGACAGACACAGACTTCAGAGGATAATCAGAACTGCAGAAAAAAACAATTACTACCAACCTGTCTTCCATCGAGGACCTGTATACTACACGAGTCAAAAAGAGGGCTGTGAAAATATTTACAGACCCCTCACATCCTGGACATAAATTGTTTCAACTTCTACCCTCAAAATGATGCTATAGAGCACTGGACACCAAGATAACTGGACACAAGGACAGTTTTTTCCCTGAATGCCATCACTCTGCTAAACAAATAATTCCCTCACCACTGTCAAACCATTCACTAAGGCTGCATCACTATTACTATTAATCTTCTTACCATTCCTATCACCCATCTCCTCCCACTTATGACTGTATGGCTACAACTTTGTTGCTTGTATCCTTACGATCTATATTGATTGTTTCCTAGTATGATTTGATTGCTTATTTGTACCCTATGACTATCATTAAGTGTTGTACCTTATGATTTGTAAAAAATGTCCCAAAGACAAATACTTTGAGTGTTTGATCATACTTGGCCAATAAAGAATTCTATTCTACAAAAGTGCACTTCAAATAACTCAAAGATTGTTACCGAGACTTAGGACAAATCTATTTTTACAACATAGCAAGTGCAGGACATGAAATTTGTGATGTAAGATGGGAGATTCTAATTGAATATTACCTCGGGGGAGAGGGAAAATTTCTTAACAAAAAGAACAAAAAGTCTGCTGAAGAAGGGGTGAGATCTCCTTCGATCTCTATGTGCCAATGGAAGCTAGGCAGCCATCTGTTAAGGTCCCTTCAACTTGGACTCTTGAACTCGATAAACCTAAATAGCCTCTTCCACCATTTGGAACCCCAGTGTTGCATTTGTGGTTTTTGCTATTTTTTAATGGAGGAAATCTCCAGAAAACTAAAGGACAGATTGCAGCACAGCTTTGCTTTATTATTTATTTGTCTAGGTGTCTATTTATAGTCATTATAAGTGCTGTGAACTCTCTGACCCCAGTCTCTTTAATAGATTAATAGCCATCCTTGCCAAAGGATTGGCAAGGAATTTATAAGTGCAGCTGGGAACCTGAATAAATGTGTGTAGACATCAATGTAATGATCTACACTGCATTCAAATCAATAGTTTCTAGTGCAAAACCTGAGTTGGCTGTTTCCCACTTAACTTTTGGAAATAGGTTTCTCCAGTTCAGTAACCTTTTTAAGAATAGGTCAGACTTCTACTGAGCTAGGGGACTTTAAGAGATGCCAGTGCAATTCCAAAACTCTTCTAATATCAACTCTGTTCTTTCTCTTGGGTTGAATTTAACCTCTCACCTTAGCTTCAAGAGCCAATGAGTGAGCATTGGTTGAAACAGACTTCTTGTGAGTTAAACTCTGTGTATCTTTGCAATAAGAAGGCAGGAGAACAAATATCCTTTTTTACTGGAGACAGGGCTTAAATAATTACACTCTCTCACTACTCTTACACTCAGCCTTTTGCACATGCACTTTTGGCTTAAAAAGGGCCTAGATGGGATGCCATAGAGCAGGGGCAGGTGCAATTTCCACACCTGAGATTTCTGCTACCAGTTCGGCCGAACCGGTCAGAACCGGTAGAATACCATCTCTGTCCCAGTGGTAGCCTCTAAATTTTTTTATTTGAAATTAAAGGGGAGGTACAAGAAAATCTGCCTCATCTCCAGGTTTGATCAAACAAATCATTCACATTTAACCTGTGCGAGTTATCAAAACTTTCTGTTCAACTTTTCTCATGAAAGAGTGGCTTGTTGGAGATGTATTGCTATCAACACTTACCAAAATGCAATAGCTAGTACTTATCTATCATATGGTTTCACTTTTTGTACTGGTGAATCTGTCAACATTTCATCCTGCTGAATAAAACTTCTTATTCTTCATTAGTTCTAAGCAGCCAGAATAACACCATCTTATAGTATAGCATGGCAATGTTCATTTAATTATTTTGATAAAGACATTGGATCTTATACATGATTTGATTGCTAAACCATATTTCTATTCTTGAGGCTAAATTCCTGCCCTGGCAAGAAATCAGATATTACAGCATTTCAAAATTTGGGGTTCCTTCCATCACTTATTGGATTCCATTTTGAATCTTAATGTGAATGGAGTTTTTAACCATTTCAGTAGGGTTCATTTGAGGTATTGAGGTAGATACATGTTTCTTAGCTGATAGGATACTATTTGTCCTTCCTTCCTTCTTTCCTTCCTTCTTTCCTTCCTTCTTTCCTTCCTTCTTTCCTTCCTTTCTTCTTTCCTTCCTGTTGTTCAACTTTTAGGTCAGCAAAAATTTTTCCTTTTTTCTACGTTTAAGAGGGAGTGATAGGTCCCCCAACTGGCTTCCATACGTAAGAAACTCATGAGCTGAAACTCATGTTCTTTCTGCTCTTAGTATAACTTCTTAACCTCCAGGAAAATATATGTGTCAGAGGTGGTATTCAGCAGGTTCTGACCAGTTCTGGAAAACTGGTAGCAGAAATTTTAAGTACTGTATTTCAGAGAACCAGTAAATACCACCTCTGACTGGCCCCACCCTCATCAATTCTCTGCCTCCCAAGTCCAAGCTAATCAGAAGGGAATGGGGATTTTACAGTAACCTTCTCCTGGAGTGGGGAGGGAATGGAGATTGTACAGTATCCTTCCCCAGCCATGCCCACTAAGCCATGCCACACCCAAAGAACCAGTAGTAAAATGTTTTGAATCCCACCCCTGATATGTGTGTGTGTGTGTGTTTGTGTGTGTGTGTGTGTTAGTACTAATTGATTGCAAGTAATTATTACTTTTCTATAGCATAAGAATCCCTACATTTAAAAGAACAAAAGAGACCCATGGGAAAATATGGGAAAGAAAAATAGGAGAGGTGAAAAAATATTTTACTTGGAATTAAGAATTCTTCCTTGTGACATATTCAGTCACAGATAATCAGAACATAGTTGATTTCACATCCTGTTCGATATTTTTCTTACAAATATGTAATAAGAAAACTGTATATGATTTTCTCAAGTGGTTGTCATCATGGAAGGACCTCAGAAAAGTCTATTTGTAATCAGGTATTTGAAGCAGAACATTTTCTGATATGCTGCAGCATTCATGAATTCAGAGGAAAGACACAACATATCTCAGGCTTTTTTGTTAAAAAAATGTTGCAATCAAACAATGTTCTTCTCTGTTCCCTAGGACATCTCTTCATGAGAAAACCCCTTCCATCTTCTTTCTTTTTTTCAAATTCCTACAAACTTTTCTGAATATACTTAGTTTTCTATGCCTGATTTAGTCTAACAATGAATTGGAATGGGAAAGTTTCACACATGTTATCCACTAGCCAATAACTCAGTGTTGCCTGGGTATTTATCTATGGGGGAAAATGTCTATACCAAATGTAATTTCTAATGTTAGATTGTCCCCCTTACCAGAGGGAGCTCCCTTGTGGAGTATTATGAAGCAGTTACAATGGCAACTCCACTGCGCTGCACAGTAAAAGCTATTTTACTGCAGTACAGTAGAAGCCATTTTAAGGCACAACAGGCTGTATCTTAATAGAACACACATCCTGAGGGGTTTTAGGGGTGTCTTACCCCCACAATATTTGTTTTCAGAGAGTAAGTAATCAAGTTTGGTTGAAATTCCTCAAGGCATTCCAGAAGTATACCGGAACACACACACACACACACACACACACACACACACACTCCTCTATGAGGAGTCATTGCGACCATACAGTATAAAGCCGGGATGGCGAACCTATGGCACATGTGCCACAGGTGGCATGCAGAGCTATTTGTCAGGGCATGTGAGGCGTTGTCCTGTCAGCTGGCCAAATTCAGCCTTTTTTAAAGCCATTTTTTTGTCCTCCCCAGGCTTCAGAGGCTTTATAGGAGCCTGGGGAGGGCAAAAAGAGCCTTCCCTGCCCCCCTGGAGGCCCTCCAGAGGCTTCAGGAGCTTCCCTGAAGCCTCTGGAGCACAAAAAACTGGCCCTACAAGCAAACCAGAAGTTCAGGAATGGACTTATGGTTTGTTCATAGGGTCGGTTTAAGCCCTCCAGAGCCTTCAGGAGCCTTCAGGATGCTTCCCTGAAGGCTCCAGAGGACCAAAAACGACCCTACGAGCAAACCAGAATTCCATTCCTGAACTTCTGGTTTGCCCATGGGCCGTTTTTGCACTCCGGAGGCTTCAAGGAAGCCTCCTGAAGGTCCCTGAAGCCTCTGGAGGGCCTCCGGGGGGCTGTTTTCACTCTCCCCAGGCTCCTATAAAGCTTCTGGAGCCTGGAGAGGCTGAAAAAAGCATGCAAAAAGTTAAAGGCACAGAATTACTGCCCCTCTCAACACAAGAGCTTGGCAGGTTGTAAAGAGAGTAGAGCAAAGGTGGTCTGCAAAACTGTTCTGCAGAAGAGAAAATTATCTTAAGAGAGTGAATGAATAAGGTAGTATGTTATTAAAATAACACCACAGAGAAGCAAATAGACAAGGAAATGAAGAATTCCAAAACTTTGCCCCCTTATGTACTGTATGTAATATATAGGAGTGGATGTCTGAATGTAGATATATGTATGTATGTGCATGAAACATGCTTCAATTCTGAAGATTTTAAAGAGAGAGATGAACAAGCATGAGTTTGCAAGTTGGGAGAAAAGGAAACTTTCTTAAATCCAAATAATCTTAACTATAAGGTTGGAGATCTGCTGCTGGAAATTAATTCAGAAGGAGCAATCCATGAATCCAATACTTAAACATTGCATTGAGCTGGGTTTATTCTGGCTGCTTTGTAATCCCTTAGTTTATGTAGCCCTTCAAAAGTCATTTTGACACTTTAATCTTTCCTCCATGGACTGGCCATTTTTATGCTTTGAGCTGGCTGGATTCAAATGAGCTTCATATTGACTGCACCGCTGTAAAGATTTCCAGTAAGCAGATGCACAAGAATTTGTCAGATGAAAGTGACAACCTGTATCCTATAATCTGATCGAAAGCAATTCTTTGTATGTGTTTCATGCAAAACTAGTACCTTATCAGGGGACTATAATCAAAATATCAAGAAATGTTATATAATGCTAAGCTCTGGAAGCTTATATGCCATGAATAAGTTAAATACCTATTTCTCAAGATTTAATAGAGGGTGACTTAAAAATATGTAATAGTGCACATTTCAGTTTTTTAAAACTCATTTTAAAAGAACAGTATTTCCTGCCAATCTTCACCACTCTTCCTTTTTGTTTTTCAAGGAATCATTTGTAGGTAAGTTTGTAATCATTTTCTGGATCAGAATTCTTGGATATAATTTTGGATTATACATGCCTGTTTGGCTCCTATTAATGCCAATTAGAAATAAGCATTTCGTGTCGCATTACATGCCTTATTTATAGCCACCATTTCAAGTAATTAAATATATAACATTTGAGATATATAAATGACATTAAATATGCAGTTTCAAAGCTCTTTGATGTCAACACCATAGATGGAAGAGTAAACTTTGATCAAAGTGCAAATTGTGGGCAGAGTTAGCCTGTAATACTGTGTTCTAACCACTGCGCCCCGAGGGCCCCTAGTGAAGATGGAAATCTTGTGCTTGTTTCTCTGTTTCAACAGAAGCAGCCCCAATGTGGCTCATTTAGTGGGGCTGGACTCCTTCTCTTCCTAAATAACTTTACATGAAAACATAATCTCCTTATACCCACTGGATTACCTTGCCTAGAAATTTCTGTTTCAGTCAGTTTGATATTCCAGTTTGGCATGCCAGTTTCTCCTGTTACATGCTATTGAAGATGTCAATGTTACGCACAAAGAATCAGGACCATTTGTATAGAATACAGCAGAAATGATTTATTGAAGCAAGTAGTCAAGAATTTGGTCGCCTAATGGCCAACACAAAATTGGCACTAAACAAGGATCAAAAGAATTGGGGGGGGGGTGGACTTGGGTCTCTTGTGGCAAAGCAAGGATTGTAATGGATGATACATTTCATTTTGGCTCCCAGCTCTGCCTGCTCTGCTTCTACAGCCAGAGTGATGTAAAGAAAGCGGAAAAATACCATCCACTAAGTTGGGCACCATCTGCCCAATTTTAAGGCCTATTGGATGGATGGGAAACCATCAGAAATCTCAAAACTATAGATTGAACTGCCATCTAGACAAATATATCCCAGAAAAAGACAACAACACGTCATTGGGAGTTTTTTTTAAAGGGAAATTGACTGGAATCACCAATTTAAAGGATATTCTATCATTACTTGAAAAATTTCCTCCAAAATGCAATGCCTTACTCCCTATATTTCCAATTTCCCTTTCCAAAAGGAAAAAGGTTAATTTAGTGCATTTCTCCAGAAGATGCTTTTTTTGTGCCTTCAACATCAACTGAGAGCCAGTTTGGTGTAGTTGTGACAGATTTTATTTTCCTGGGCTCAAAGATCACCACAGATGAGGACTGCAGTCAAGAAATTAAAAGATTCTTGCTCCTGGAAAGGAAAGCTATGGCAAATCTAGACAGCATACTAAAAAGCAGAGACATCACCCTGCCAAAAAAAGTGTGTATAGTCAAGGCTACAGTTTTTCCAGTTGCAATGTATGGCTGCAAAGGTTGGACTATAAGAAAGCACTAAAGAATTGGGGCCTTTGGACTATGGTGCTGGAGAAGACTCCTGCGAGTCCCTTGGAGTGCAAGGCAATCAAATTGGTCAACCCTAAAGGAGACCAACCCTGACTGTTCTTTAGAAGGCCAGATCCTGAAGAAGAAACTCTAATACTTTGGCCACCTAATGAGAAGGACGGACTCACTAGAGAAGAATCCAATGCTAGGAAAGATGGAGGGAAGAAGAAGAAGCAGAAGCAGAAGCAGAAGCAGAAGCAGAAGCAGAAGCAGAAGCAGAAGCAGAAGCAGAAGCAGAAGCAGAAGCAGAAGCAGAAGCAGAAGCAGAAGCAGAAGCAGAAGCAGAAGCAGAAGAAGAAGAAGAAGAAGAAGAAGAAGAAGAAGAAGAAGAAGAAGAAGAAGAAGAAGAAGAAGAAGAAGAAGAAGAAGAAGAAGAAGAAGAAGGTGTGAGCTTAAATGGACTCTGGAGGATGGTAGAGGACAGGAAGGCCTGGTGGAACATTGCCCATGGGGTTGCAATGGGTCGGACTTGATTTCACAACTAACAACAACAACAATAACAACAACAACAAGTTAAGGAAGCAGGCTAGAAACCAGGAAATCGTTACTTCTATTCCTCCCTTGGGCAGAAAGCCATCTGGATAACCTTGTGACAATTACCCTCTCTCATTCTAAAGGAGGAGACTAAAGCAAACCACTTCTGAAATCTGCAGGGTCTTGCCCTGACTGTCACCAAGAGTCAACATTGACTCCAAGATATGTGTATGTGCACGCACACACACACCCTAATTTAGAAAGGAATGTTTAAATTCTAAATTCTTCAGTTCAGAGGATTCAAAGGATGTCCCTTCTGACAGATTTGATGGGGCAGGTAGAGGCATTTAAAAAAAGGCCATCCTTCACATACATTCTCCCAGGAATTTACAACCTAAGTTCAGAGGGAAAACCATCTTTTGATCTCTTGAATAGATAGTAAAAAAAGAATGTTTGGTTGAGGCTCTTGTACAGGGCCTATATAAAGTTCACAGGTGTTTTCTTGAAGCTAATCCAAGGGAGCATTTTCCCCCAACTCTAATAGTTCTTTCAGAGAATCTTTTCTCTACCACAAAGTTACTTGCTGAACAGCATGAGATGCAGGGCTTTTTAGAAGCAGACCTCCCACTGCTCGAGTACAAAGAATCAATCCTGTGTCGATATAAACTGCAATAACCATTTGACTTCCAGAAAGAGCACAGTTCTAGGTGTTTTTTTCCACCCCAAAGTGAGATAAATTGCCAAAAAAAACTTGCAGCATTTTTAAAATGTGTTTAGTATTCCTTCTTTCTTAAGAGAATTATAAAAGGTAGGTAGGTAGGTAGGTAGGTAGGTAGGTAGGTAGGTAGGTAGGTAGGTAAGTGGGTGGGTGGGTGGGTGGGTGGGTGGGTGGAGGGAGGGAGGGAGGGAGGGAGAGAGACTGGACTAATTTGGAGGCTAATTTTAAAAGGCCATCTCTGGATGATGCTGATGATTTTAAGAGCCCAGATTTCTGTTTCTTAAGCCAAACATGCATAATGAAAATTGATATTCTATTGAGGGAATTAGGTTTGCGGGACAATGTCTTTTCCATTATTATTTATAATCTGTGTTTTTCCTTCACCTTTTCCAACTTCTGCAAAGGAGTCAAGATTTTCAATTTTGATCAAGCCATTTTTTTTTTTTTTTGCATTTTTATGATTGCAAAAAAAAGGGATTTTTATAATTGTTTATAATTGCAGCTTCCATTTGTATATTTCTAATTGGGCTTTAACTGGTTCCCTATAATGTTTCAATCTTTTACATCTCTGTAAGCCACCTTTAGAACCTAATGGATTAAAAAAATTAGGATGAAAACGGAAATGCCAAAGCAAATGTTGTGTATTAGTATAAATTTTCATTGACTTCTCCCCCAAATGCACAAAAGCACACACAACAATGTATGTGCACAGTTATTATTTTTGGTGTGCTTCATATTGTCAGGGACCATCACTTTTTGAAATTATTTTGTCATGTAGCTGAGGGTTTTTTTAAGAGTTAGGATTTCATTTACCGTATAGTCCGCTGTATAAGACGACTGGTTGTGTAAGACGATCACCTACTTTCAGGTGCCCATGAGCTGGCTGAAGGCCTTCGCGCTACCTGGCTTTCATAGTTGGAGATCAGTGCCTTCCTCCTCCAGACTGCCAGCCAGACCTTACTATGCCATCCCAGCGCTCATCCATCCATGTGCCCAGGATAGGAGCGCCAAGGTTATCGATTGAAAGGCCGGCTTTTGCGCTGGTGGCAGTGTGGCTTTTTGCTTGGCAGTGTTGCTTTTTCTTTTCTTTTGGTTTTTTTGGTATGGCCTTTCTTATAACTGGCATATAAGACAACCCCCATTTTTAAAAATAATTTTGGGGGGTTAAAAAGTTGTCTTATATGCTGGAAAATATGGTATATCACTAAAGTCAGTTTCTCTCTCTCTCCCTCTCTCTCTCTCTCTCTCTCCCTCCCTCCCTCCCTCTATTCCTCTCTCCCCCTCTCCCTCCCTCCCCCCCTCTCTTCCTCCATGTCTATCAATAGGCAGGTAAGATTTTAATGTTAAATAGCAGATAGCTTATGCAGCTGAATGAATGTAGACCAATAGCAATAGCAATAGCAGTTAGACTTATATACCACTTCATAGGGCTTTCAGCCCTCTCTAAGCAGTTTACAGAGTCAGCATATTGCCCCCAACAACAATCCAGGTCCACAATTTACCCACCTCGGAAGGACGGAAGGCTGAGTCAACCCTGAGCTGGTGAGATTTGAACAGCCGAACTGCAGAACTGCAGTCAACTGAAGTAGCCTGCAGTGCTGCATTTAACCACTGCGCCACCTCGGCTCTTTTTAGAGAAAGAAAAACACTAAAAATAGAACTTTCACCAACAAATATTCCTGATACTGGGGTTGGCATAAAAGAAAATATCAGCTTCACTTAAGAAATAACATGGTTAGGGGTGGTATTTCCTACCAGTTCACAAATATGAGCACACGTGCCCCATCGACTCATACACATGACTGTGCATGCATGCACTTTGCTCGTGTGCGTGGCTTGCTTGAAAACGGGCATGCATGCAGCTTGAAAATGTGCCTAAATAGAACAGCATAGAGCTGAGGCAGGTGGGCAATTTCCACTACTGGTTCAGGCGAAGCAGTCTGAACCGGCTGAATACCACCTTTGAACATGGTGATAAATGGCTGAGTTTCTTGAGTGTATCTCCAACTAAGATCTTATAGGCACATTCTTCCATTATGGAGCCAGAGAAGTATCTGCATAGCATAGATCAGAGTGAGAAGATGAAAGAAGATGAAACAGAGAGAGGAAGGAAGGAATGATGCCCTGAGAATATTAATCCAACCAATCGGAGCCATGTGACCTATTGGCAGTCAAAGTAAGTCTTTTCAACAAGGCGATAAAAGTGCAGAATCTCTCTTGACACTTATTCTTCCATGTGGACGCCCAGTTTACAGGAGTAGAAAATTGGCACATGCAAACTTGAACTTCAATGTTTAAACTTCCTATTTGGGAAAGAAAAGATTCAATCTCTTGCACAAAGAAAAACAGCAAAAGAACTGCAGTCTATTTGGCTAGTGTAATGTGTCCTTTGATCTTAAAATATATGTGTGCAGGTCTATGGAGAATGGGGGCACTAACTTTTTTCTTCTGTTTCTCCCCCCCCCCCTTCCTAACATTTATATTCTGTCAAACAATATTTGAGTGGGTTGTGATTCCAGCTAATAAGCCTCAATGAATAGATGATTTAGTTGAGTACTTGAGAAAGACCACTGAAGCTGAGCTCCAGGCAACCATAGGGAAGATCATTTTCTTGGTGGGAATTAGAAATGATTTGACATTGTTTTCTACCAGGAGGTCTTTCTATCTTCTCAGTCTAGCAGCTCTGGGGTTTGCCTGGTAGTCTCCCATTCAATTCTTAACCAGGCTTGATCGTGCTTAGCATGTCAACTCAGAAAAAAATCACCTTAAGGCAGCTGTGATTTGGGTATCTGAAATGTTCTTTTATTACTAATCTATCATTCCTTGCCCTTTAGGGGGTTGAGATTTTAAATACTTTTAAAGTACTTAATTAAAGTAGCAACAGTTCATTTGGTTTAAAAATCTCCATCTCTTTGCACATCCCAATTCAACTGTCTGTCTGTCTGCCTATTTCAGAAAAAAAAATATGCAAAGGAGGAAAAGGGCCTTCACACACACCACCAAAAGCATGTTGTTTTTTTAATCCTCAGCCATAAAAATTAAGTAGCTTGGGACTGGTTCACTGTATATCTTTGAAGTCAATCTACTTTACAAGGCTATTGTTATTGGGATAACCTACCCTCCTGTATTAATTAATATTGTATTCCAGTTCTTTTAGCCAAACTTCATTCAGCCATTGTTTCCTCTATATCTCAAAAGGATTACTGGATGAAATAAAAATTCTTTATTTCTTTTCACCATTTAGAGGTTAAATAACAATAGCACTTATATACTGCTTTGCAGCCCTCTCTAAGCAGTTTACAGAGTCAGCATATTGCCCCCAACAATCTGGGTCCTCCTTTTTCCCACCTCGGAAGGATGGAAGGCTGAGTCAACCTTGAGCCTGGTGAGATTTGAACTGCCAAATTGCAGGCAGCTGGCAGGCAGCAAAAGTAGCCTGCAATACTACACTCTAACCTCTGTGCCACTGGGGCTCATAAAGTTCAGTAAAGAGGGAAATTATATTCTCAAGACAGGAACTTCAAATCAGCATGGTTGCTGGCCATTCTTTTTTGCTACATGGTCCAAGTTATGGTGAAAATAATAATGAGTTGTGCTGGATATGTTTGCCGCTTTGAGTTATTTATAAAAAATAATAAAGGCAGGATACAAATAATTAAAATTAAAATAATTACTTGACTCATGGAAGATGGAATTTCCTTTCATAGATTCCTTCATTAAGTGATTTGAAATCATCATAGGAACTCAGTCAAAAGATATCATTTAATCTATACTTATAAAAACGGCTCTCTCTGTGTGTATGTATATATCTTCTACTATAACTCTTGAACGCCTTGAGCAATTTCAACGAAATTTGGTGCACAGATGACTTACTCTCTGGGAAAAAATACTGTGGGGGTAAGACACCCCTAACGCTCCTCAGTGAGTGTGTTCTGTTAAGAGACAGCCTGTTGTGCTGTACTGCTGTACTGGATTCTACTGTACAGTGCAATGGTGTTGCCATGGTAATGGCTTCACAGTTCTCCACAAGGGGGCTCCTTCTGGTAAGGGAGAAAATCCAACTTTACAAATTGCATTTATTCCAGACATTTCCCCCCTATAAATAAATACCCGGATAATGCCAGGTTATCCACTTGTCCATGATATATCTATGGTGCAAAACCTTTGATGACTGATTGTTTTGGTCTGTTTTTAGAATAGAATTTTAGGTACTAAATATACATACTATAGTAGCAGAAAAATCAGGATTTTCAGCAATATCCAGCATTAATGTTATAGCAATAAAGCAAGCAATATCTAATGTAGACTCTTATACCACTGATAAAATATGTCATTGGGCCACTTTTAAATATAATTATTAAGATCTGATAGTAAGTAACTTTTTGATGCAACTTATGACAGAGTGAATGTATTATTTTCTGCTTTTTCAGAAAAAAAGTGTGGGTTTCATATCAAGTCCGAATTTAAATAAATAGGATTCTCTATAAATAGTTTATTAGCAATTAGATCAACATTAAACTAAATTAGATTTGTGTTATTAAGACATCTGCTGAACAAACATTAATAAATTAGCATGCATTGCAACATCTAAGTGCTTTGTAATAATATATAACACTGTATACCAAGCAGCCAATTATTTCTGAACTTCTTTCTGGGATATTAAACTGTCACAATGTGAAATTACTATTATTTATGGTAATAACAGTAGTGCTATTTTGTCAGTTTTAATTAGGCTGCCTCCCAATTTTGTGCTGAAGATCAGAGGTCAGCAGGCATTGAATGTCTCAAAGTAGCAATAAGCAAATAAATAATGGCCAGAAATCATTGCATCGCACCCTTTGAGTCTTTGTGATTCTTTGTCTTCAACTATATCACCTGGAAGGCTTGTAAAATGTGGCAGTTCTGCATTTTATAGACATGCTTCAAAAAACTTTACCCTTTAAAATTTTTATTTTTAACCTTGAGATTCCAGATGTACTCTCTAAGCAGTCTCAACCCTGCCAGGGTGCACAAAAACCTTGTGTTGCCAAATCCTTGTTGTACTTTGTCTCTAGTATGGATTGCAGCAGCAAAGGACATGAGTGTGCTCTTTCTTGCAACAGATGCAAGGCCTTTGTTTGAATAAATAAAATTATTTATGCAATTATTTGCCTGGTCCTGCTAGGAATTTTTGAAGATGCAAAATGGCAGCAAATAGCAATAGCACGTAGACTTAAATACCACTTTATAGTGCTTCTACAGCCCTCTCTAAGTGGTTTACAGAGTCAGCTTATTGCCTGCAACAATTTGGGCCCTCATTTTACTCACCTCGGAAGGATGGAAGGTTGAGTCAACCTTGAGCCTGGTGAGATTTGAACTGCCAAATTGCAGGCAGCCAGCAGTCAGCAGACGTAGCCTGCAGTAATGCACTCTAACCATTGTGCCACCACAACTCTTAAATATAGAGATAGTTTGGATGGATGGATGGATGGATGGATGGATGGATGGATGGATGGATGGATGGACGGACGGACGGACGGATGGACGGACGGACGGACGGATGGACGGACGGACGGACAGACATAGAGATAGATAGAAATAGCAATAGTACTTATATACCACTTCACAGTGCTTTTATAGCCCACTCTAAGTGGTTTATAGAGTCAGTCTATTGAACCCAACAATCTGGGTCCTCATTTTATGCACCTCAGAAGGTTGGAAGGCTGAGTCAATATTTACCCAGGTGCTAAACCAGTTGGCTAAAGCTTGAGAAGGAAATAAAAATAAACTAAAAACTAAAAACTGGAGATTGGATGTAATGTACATCTGTACATTATTTGCCATTGCTAAAAATAAATGCCACCTGACATAGTACGGATCATTTTCAGGTACTCCAGAGTAATAACCTTCATTTTGTCTCTCCAAATAGAAGTTGATGGAAAAGTAGCTATCAAACATTTAAATGCCTTCGTTTATTCTTGACAGTTTTATTAATTTATTTGATTTATTAGTTTTCCATCCGTGATTATATCTTGGAAAACTCTTCAAAATCCCACCTTTATTTTAACATCATTAAATATAGAGTAACAGAGTTGGAAAGGACCTTGGCGGTCTTCTAGTCCTACCCCTTGCTTAGGCAGGAAACCTTACAACACTTCAGACAAATGGTTATCCAATCTTTTCTTAAAAATGTCCAGTGTTGGAGCATTCACAAATTCTGGAGGCGAGTTGTTCCACTGATTAATTGTTCTAGCTGTCAGGAAATTTCTCCTTAGTTCTAGGTTGATTCTCTCCTTGATTAGTTTCCACCCTTTGCTTCTTATCCTCCCTTCAGGTGCTTTGAAGAATAGCATGCCTTCTTCTTTATGGCAGCCCGAGATATTGGAACGCTGCTATGATGTCACCCCTAGTCTTTCTTTTCATTAAACTAGACATACTCAGTTCCTATAACCGTTCTTCATATGTTTTATCCCCCAATCCCCTAATCATCATATCTAGGATATAAACCAATGGTTTAAAGATTCTGCCACTGATCTTCTTGTGGTGTAATTGAAATATTTCAGTTGAATTGAAAAAGCTGCCTCAAGATCATAAAGGACTGAAATATGTTTGTTAGGGGAAAGCATTGAAAAATAACAATGGTAACATTAAAGGATTTTGTGTAGCTAAAACTGCGGCTATTAATTTAACTAGAAATTACACAGATGGCTGTCTGTATTAGTTATGTGAGGGAGAAAATCACTATTTACATAATCAGCTACCAGAGTAAGAAGTCAGGTCACAGTCTTTGTGATGAACAGGGGTTGAGAGAGACATTCAGTCATTCATCTGTCAATTTATCTAATTCAACTAGATCAACAGATATTTTCTCCACTCTGGTGCTCCTCAGATATATTTGATTTCAACTCCAATAGATAATTGTCTGGGAATTTGAGAATTGAAGTCAAATATATCAGGAAAGATGAAGAAAGGTTATCATATAATGGTTAAAGTAAGCTAGCTAAATGTTTGTCTGATTGTCACTAATCACAGGCACAATATATGTTTTATTGGAAAACTTCTAGAAAAATGTAAACGTTCAGAAAAGTAATTCATTTAAAATGATAAAGTTTATACAAAGTATATTTACATATTATAAAATTAGGAGAGTATTTGAGAATGTCCATCCAACTTTATTGAATCAATGAAATAATAACTAACAGATCCCATCCACATTGTTCAGAATCTGGGACCTATTATTATAGGTCAGTGATGGCAAATCTTTTTTACCCTTGGGTGCCGAAAGTGCAAGCGTGCGCTGACACCCATAAGGCAATGCCCTACATGCCCTTCTCCCTGCACATGTGCAATCTCTCCCCGTACTCCTCCTTCCCCCTGCATGTGCATGTGACCCGCATTTTGGTGCAAGTAAACCTCTCTCAAGCTCCTGGGTCCAAAAATAGGGGGTGGGGGATGTGGTGCCCCCAGTTTTGGTGCTAGCAGGCCTCCCTGAAGCCTCCTGGGACCAAAAATGGGGAATGGGGGCACTACATTCCCCTATGCATGCATGTGTAACCCCCCAACGCCCACACATGTGCACGACACCCCCACCCCTGCACATATGCACATGACACCCCACACATGCACATGCATCTCCTAGCAGAGACCCAAAGATCAGCTGGCCAACGGACGGGCCGCATGCGCATGCACAGTGGAACTGACCTGGGCGACAGCTCACATGCCCACAGAAATGGCTCCGCATGCCACTTGAGGCACATGCGTCATAGGTTCGCCATCAAAGCTATAGGTGGTAGTAGTAAATTCATTTCCATAAGTTGTTAATATTACACTAATTAATTTGGTTTACGCTATGCTCATTAAGAAAGATACATATGCTATTGAACAATACATTGCTCTCCATTTTTCAATGAATATTTTAATAGAGCAATCATTATCTCCTTTAAAAAATGTATTGTCCCGCATAATCCCCCAAACTCTACACTGGATAGCTTGCATTATGTATATTTATTCTGTGCTAAGCAAGGCTCAAGAAAGGTAACTGTTCTTACCTTCCAGAATTTTATATTCATGTTTATCCACGGTGGGTGCAAGCAGCATGCAAAATGAATGAAGAATGATGCCAACGTTTCTTCAGAGAGGTATTAGAAAGGAGTCAGCAGAGAGGGGTTTATGAAAATTGCATGAGTTGTATATTATATATGCATATGCTTCAAGAGCTACATTAAGTATCTTCTGCGAGGTAACAGCCACAGACATAACATTGGGGATGTAATGGTAACTTGACTTTCAAAACAAAAATGTTTTTATTCGACACAAGGCTTACAAAAATAACTTTTCGATCTCAGCTTAATTATCCTTGGAGGCCCCAACTGAAGGTCAAAATTAAGTTGAAGATAATGACCACTTTCACTTTTTTTTTTTTTTGCAAAGTTTAGAAAGAGCTGGCTTCAAAGTCATTGTGTCAGGGGGATGGGCAGCATACCAACTTAATAAATAGTAATTTATAACATTCTTCAAAATATAGCTGATCCTATATTTTATTTTATGTTATTCTATTTTTCCTCTTATCCAATTGGAAACTAGGGGTGGGAAATGCTTGTTCTACAAACAGGGCATCTTCTCTGTGAGCTTGATTGGACAGAGGGCAGCAAGCTTTCAGGAGATAAAATAAATTGACCTTTTCAAAATCTTTTGGCTGTAGAGGAGGGGTTTCAAACTCAAGGCCCGCTGGACAGATCCGGCCCATGGGGAACTTAGATCTGGCCCAAAGGGCCGCCCTGGAAACAGTGAAGGACTGCCCTGCAGTGCAGGGGTGGGTTTCTCACCCCGTTCCAACCGGTTCGGTGCAGTGCACGCATGCGTACTAGCATCTGTGCGATGCTCCAGCTGCTCCTGGAGGATCGTGCAGGCGCTGTATGTGTCCTGCGCATGCGTGGAAGCACAGAACTCGTCAAAACCAGGTAAGAAATGCGGGCGGGCGGGTGGACCCTTTGGCGTTCCCAGAAGTTACTTACTTCCGGGTTTGCCGACCAACCGGTTCGCGGGGACCACCGCGAACCGCCTGAAACCCACCCCTGCTGCAATGCCTCTATCACTGAAAATGGAGCTCTGTTTTTGATGGCAGAGGATTGCAGGAGGCCGCCCCAGCTGAAAATGGGAACCTGTTTTTGATGGTAGAGGACTCGAGCCAGCACAGGGGCCCCAACATGACTGATGTCAAGCTGACATTGCCAACCCTGGCCACACCCAGACCGGCCCCTGATGTCAAACACAACCCTGATGTGGCCCTCAATGAAATCAAGTTTGACACTCCTACAAAAGCAAAAGAGTTTTAGCTTAAACCAGGGATGCCTAACTTTGGCTCCTTTCAGACCTGTGGACTTCATCTCCCAGAATTCCCCAGCCAGTCTCTGAAGGATCTTACATTAAATAGAAAAAAATATGAAATGTAGCTCAGTAGCTTATTCAAAGTACAATTGCTTCACTAATAACACAATGGCCAGAAGTTTTACCTGACAATGAACTATTAATCTAGGATGAGTAATAATACCAACTTTAGCAGTTTACAAATTAATACTTGCATATACATAAGACCTCCAAACCATTGTAGAGCAAGAAACATTTTCCTTTTTCCCATATTGTTTTTCTACATTTATTAGGAAATTAAAGTTTATTGTCATATGTGTGGAAAAGGACTGTAAGCTCCACATTCTGAATAAAAGCATACACTAAATAAATGAAACAAATCTGAATAAAACAACCATTTTTCTTGAAGTGTTTTTCCCCTATTAATCACTATAATAGAAACCCTAAAAGCTGTTTCCGATTTCTTGTATAAAAAGGGGGAACTGATGGGATGATACCACAAATTTTCTTATATCAGTAGTTTTGCTAAACACAAATAAATTACCCCCTCCATTGCTTGATTAATTAGGGATACATATTTTGTTGATTAAATTTGCAATCTGATCTTCCACTTATGTAGGACTGTATCCCCCAAATTCAAGTATTTAATTCCAAAAAGACAGGTATTGGATTATGCTGTCAAAGTTCTTCAAGTGATTAATTTAAGCAATTAATTGATTAAATGATGCAACTCAATGAAGTTATTTTTAATAATGCAGAATTCACTGATCACCTCTTGTTGATTTTATGTTTTTGGAAAAAATGACTGGTTTGGATTTTATAAATATTGCATTAGAAAGAATATGTTCATGCCCACTTCTACTCATCGACATGTGCTGACAAAAGTAATTTGGAAAATTGGTATACCTGTACAAATGTATTCAGAGCTTCCCTATATAATTATGATAAGCATCTATGTTCCACATAGAGATGTTAAATGTATTGTTTTACAATCATATTAAAACATCAATGATTAGCCAGACTAGTCAAAACAGGGGTGAAATGCTACTGGTTCGCCCGAACCAGTAGTAAAAATGCTACTGATTCGTCCAAACTGGTAATTAAAAAAAAGAAACTTGTTTGGGCAAGTTTCTTGGGCAAACCAGATTTTCTGATGATCATCTGTGACGTGCGATTTATATTAACTAGAAAGCAGGATTTCACCTTCAGGGAAAGTTGTAAGCCACCTTGAGGAGAGCCTTCTCAGTTGCAGCTCCGACGCTATGGAACAATCTCCCTGTGGAGATTCGCACCCTCACCACAGCCCAGGCCTTCCGCACGGCCCTCAAGATCTGGCTATCCCGTCAGGCCTGGGGATAAAAAATCTAGTTTGTCCCCTCCCGAATGATGAATGAATGTTGTGCTCTATTTTTAATATTATGTATTGTCTTATGTTTTTTTTGTCTTGTATCCCCTTCCCGTGTTTTGTAAGCCGCCCTGAGTCCCCTCAGGGAAAAGGGCGGCCTATAAATTATAATAAATACGAAATATGAAATGTGCAAATAGGCAGAAATATAAATTTCCAAACAAATAAATAAACTCTCTCACCAGATTAGATCCTGCAACATTATCCTGGAACATGTATACTTGTCTCCATTCATTGAAGGATGCAATGTCAAACCATTTCCAGAAAATATTACTAATGAAACTGTATGGATTTGTCCACATAATATTTAGAATTGAGTATATATGCACACATACATAGTCAAACAAAGGGGGAAATCAAAAAAAGTACTCTGATAAATCAGCACAAGCAAATTAATGAAATGTTTTTATCACATTCCTCAAAACTGCAAGAATCCGAAACATACCAGATCATAGTTCAAAGAGTATATCGGAAGGTTCAAGAAACAGTATTTAAAATTACTTGTCACAGAAATGCAAGTGCAATTTACAATACTGGATGCTTTTCAAACAAAGAGTTTTATACTAAAGATCTCAGCATGATTCAAGAGCAAGGCTACATGGGAACAAAAGAAATATGAGTAGAGTTTTATTCTTTTATCCAGAGAATAGGGTTATTCTCTGAAACCAGCTTTTGAATCCTTCACATTTTTAATACTAAGCTTGCAATTGCCACTAGTCCCATAGGATCAGAGGTTGCTATTGAGAATCATGATCAGGCTGAAGAAGCAGAGCTGTTTTAGTGCTTCTTTAGTCCTTTAGCTAGGGCACAATCAATGGATTCTGTGGCTTTCAAGTCCCCTCAACTACTGAGAAAGCAATCCTAACAAAGTAACTTCAGCAAGTAGAAATTGCTTCCAATTAGTTACTATTTGTGTCTCATCTTAACCCTCTCCAGTCAGTACCTTAAAAAACAAACAAGATTGACCAGTTATGTCAGGGTTCCAAGTAACACCCCTAACAAAAGAAGAATCCAAAACTTGAGTTTCCTCAAAGTTCCATTTTATTAGAGATGCCATATTTGCACATCTAGGAAAACCCGAATTTGAAACTACCCAGGTTTTCCCCACCCAAATGAAAGTTCAAGTCCCTGCCCAATACTCACATGTCCATTACATGGGCCAATCAGGCACCATACAAAAACTGCCTCCCAGTCACCCCATTGCAGAAGCAGGGTGAGATGTCCTTGACTTTCTGAGAAAGGAATGTTATTTTGACTATATGTCTCATGCACCATATAATCCCCCTTCCCATTTCCCCACAGCATCAATTGTGGCAGGCCTGAAGGCCCAATGCAAAAGATGGCTTCCAGGCCTGACCAGTTAGTTATTATTAACAATTGTTATGAACTAGGCATATTAGGGCCTCATAACTTGTTTTCAAATGAAGAAACTCAAGCTTTAATGTGGTTTTTGTAAGGGAACTCCTCATATTTCACCAACAAGTGATATGAATGAACTATATACTAATCATAGCAGCCTAACCAAGTCTTGGAATGGGTGGACTTCACAGACAATAATTAAATGAGACATACTCTATTGATTGCCATGGATTGCTCACATTTGCAATTCAACAGGAAAGAGTCTGCTTTTATCTCATTGGCAAGCACTTCCTTCTTCTACACAGTTTGATTAACATTTACAGTAAGAGCAAACTATTGATCACTTGATCAGCAGAAGCTCCTACAGAAAAGAGTATATGGACACCCACCATTTAAAGTCAAATTGGACCATACCAGGCTAATTAACATAAATCAACAGGTATGACTCTGAATCAGAAAGGTTACTCAAAAAAAGATTTATAGCTTTTTACTATTAAAGGAGTGGGGGATACTAGAGGAGATCAACCCTGACTGCTCTTTAGAAGGTCAGATCCTGAAGATCAAATACTTTGGCCACCTAATGAGAAGGAAGGACTCACTGGAGAAGACCTAATGCTGGGAAAGATGGAGGGCAAAAGAAGAAGGGGATAGAGAGAATGAGGTGGCTGGATGAAGCAGTCAATATGAGCTGAAATGGACCCCAGGAGATGGTAGAGGACAGGAACGCCTGGAGGAATGTTGTCCATGGGGTCATGATGGGTCGGACATAACTTTGCAACTAACAACAACAAATCAAAAGAAAAAAGTCATTGATGGGCAATTTATAGTTACCACATTAATTGTATTAATAAGGATAATATTTGTAGTTCAGGGTTGAAATGAGGGATCTTTGGCCCTCTTTGAGCTTGATTTTTATCTTGCAGAGTTTTCATTACCCAACCTAGGTAACATAATCATTGAACTGATTATCAGCATAAGTTCACTGATGATGTTACCAAGGCTGGGTAATGAAACCTCTACCACCAAGCTCAGAGAGCACTGACCCCTCAATTTTAATTGACTTCTAGCCACCACATTATCTCTTTGACTTGTCACGTCCTTGCAGATACGCAAACAAAATACTTTGCTTAGCATACATTTTGTTAGATTATAGATTGAGGTAGCCTAAAAATGAAGCACATCCAGGGCCACTAATTCTATCTTCATTGTAAGGGTGCATTAACAGAATCTTACAAGTCTGAAAGTACCTCCTCCTCCTTTTGCTTTTATTGTCCCAAACACTAAAAAGGGTTCTTTATGAGATACTTTCATCAATTCTCCTCTCTCATTCAGATTTTGTTGATTTAGACAAATGTCTAGACCACAACTCTCCCTCCTGTCCCTCAAGGTCATTCCCACATGCCATTAAAAGTCTAAGGTTGGGAAACAGAAATTGCTTGACTATTTAAATACACTCTTTATGGATCACTGCCTTGTCATGGCAAAGGGGTTTGTGTAGCTCAAGGAAGCTATGAGCTATGCTGTGCAGGGCCACCCAAGACACACAGGTCATAGCAGAGAGCTCTTACAAAACATGAGCCACTGGAGAAGGAAATGGCAGCCCACTCCAGTATCTTTGCCATGAAAACCCCATGGACAGTACCAAAAGGCAAACAGATATGGTGCCGGAAAAAAGAGCTCCTCAGGTAAGAAGAGGATGGTAAAGGCCTGGTGGAACATTGTCCGTGGGGGTCGCAATGGGTCGGACATGACTTCGCAACTAACAACAACATTAAATAAAACTTGGCTGCTAGTTCCTCCTGTTTCAGTTATTAAAAATGTATTGTGGGGAGAAAGAGAGAAGGGAGGGAGTGACAGTTTTGTAGTTTTACCTTGTACAATCAGATCCCATAGATCATTAACCCTTTCTAAGTTTCCCATAACTGCTCAGTTATGTTGACAGAATAAATATATTTCATGTCCAAACCATAGTTTTAAAGGATGCAATTTCATATGAACTTCTATTAAATGAAAGCAACTTTACAGAAAGTAGAGGTTCTTTTCCAAATAAGCTACAAAGACTAGAAAAATAAAAAAAACAAGTGCAAAAAACAGGTTTGAGCTAAAGAAATAAACCTGTAAAGGGTATCTAAAAATAAATGGCCGTGATTCATCAAGTAGAAGGTATCTGGTTTGTTGGCTCATAGATCAAAGGAGAAGGGGGGAAATGTCAAAAAATGAGTACAAGAAACACACAAACATGGACACAAATACAGTCCCTAATCTTTTCGTTAACTGGGAATATTTACAGACAAGTATGCCTTGTGCACTTTGGATTGAGAGAGATGTGGAATTTTATGATAAAAACAGAGCAAATAAATGAATGAATAGCATGAAGAAACTGGGTGTTTCTTCATGCTGTGAAACTTACAGTCTACAATTGGAGAAACCTATGTATGTCAGGTCCGTTTACTCATAGGCTATACTGCAAAATGAATGGCATTAAACATTCAGTGACACAATTTCTTTCCTATGTTTGCTTAAATTTTTTAGCAGTGCTGGTGTCCAAAATAATTTGTAGACATTTTCCAGCTTAGCAGTGTGTTGTTTTAGCACATGCATTAACCAAGACAATAAGTGAGGATTTGGTTTTTATTTATTTTTTAACATATTTTATAGGCAGGTCACATTTTACTCTTTTATATTTACTCTTTTTTATTATTATTCTGTTATTAGACTTGTTAGGTTGCCCTATTTCCTGAACCAAACTGAACCAAACCATTTCTGGGCCGACCAACACATACTCAATAAAGTATCTATATTTGCTTTCTCCACTGAGACAATGGGTTTCTAACAAAGGTGGCAGACTTTATCTTATTAGGGTAAAAATAACAAGGAAGCAGTGGAAAAGGAGTTCTGGATAGAGAGAGAAGAACTATATATATTTCATTGTATTTTTATGATAACTACTACAACTACAACTACAACTACTACTACTACTACTACTACTACTACTACTACTACTACTACTACTACTACAGCAACACTGGCAGCAACCCGTATCAATCATTAACACCAGTCAATGCTATGTGATGCATTTTTGAATGTTCAGTTGACTGAGTTTCATGTTTAATGAATAAAGTATACTAATAATACTAATAATACTAATGGTACTAATGGTACTAATGGTACTGATGGTACTGATGGTACTAATGGTACTAATGACATCATCATCATTGAAGGAAAATGTGATAACAACTTGACATGGACATGGCTTAAGATGGGGACGATCAAGAAAGAAAGAGAAGGTTTAATACTAGCTGCTCAAGAACAAGCACTACAAACTAATGCCATGAAAGTGAAGATACAAAAATCCACTGACAACCCAAATTGCTGACTATGCAATAACAAAGTCGAAACTGTTTCATATTTAATATGTGAATGCAGCAAAATTGCACAAACTGATTACAAAGCTAGATATGACTGAGTTGCTAAATTAATCCACTCTTTATTATGTAAAAAAATTGATTTACCTGTATCCAGAAAGTCATGGGAACATAAAGTGGAAAATGTCAAAAATGAAAGGTGAAGATCTTGTGGGACTTTTGAATACAAACGGATTATCATTTGGAGAAAAACATGCCAGATATCACAGTTGTAGAGAGCCGAAGAGTACAGTTTATTGATATTGCTGTTCCTGGAGATACCAGAGTCGAAGAAAAAGAACTAGAAAAAATAATGAAATATAGCGACCTGGCCATCGAAACTACACAGCTATGGATGAAGCATGTAACAGTGATACCCATTGTCATTGGGGCACTTGGCACCATGACCAAGAATTTTACAAGATACATCAACAAATTGCAGCTTCCTGCAATAACACGTCAAAACTGCAAAAACACAGTGCTACTCGGAACGTCTTATATTTTAAGAAGGTACTTGGTTGATACCTAGGATGCTGGCAGGTAACTGCATCAACCATTAGCACCAGTCACTGCTTTTGTAATGCATTTTTGAATATTCAGTTGGCTGAGTTTCATGTTTAATAAATAAAGTTAATAGTAATAATAATAATAATAATAATAATAATAATAATAATAATAATAATAATAATAATAATAATCACTGCATGTGAGGGAATTGAAATGCCCAATGGCCAATTAATTAAATGCAAAGAAAATGAAGCCTACAAATACTTAGGCATTCTGCAGTTGGATAACATCAAGCATGGAGAAGTAAAAACTATTGTCAGGCGAGAGTACACCAACAGAGTTAGGAAAATTTTGAATGGTGGAAATACAATCAAGGCCATAAATACCTGGGCAATACCAGTTATAAGATACACAGCTGGTATAGTTAACTGGACACAAGCTGATTTGGACATTTTGGACCGAAAAACCAGTACACTAATGACAATGCACTACAGTTTACATCCACGTGGTGATACTGATAGATTATATCTGCCCCGAAAATCAGGTGGCAGAGGATTATTACAAGTGAAGCAAACAGTTGAAGAAGAAAAACATGCACTAGCTGATTATCTAAAAGAAAGTCAAGAACATCTATTAATCGAAGTAAAGAACAAAAATCTACTGAAGGCCCAACAGACGAAACAAGAATACAGAAAAGATGTGATAAAATCAAGAATGGAGAGTTGGCAGAACAAAGCACTGCATGGCCAATTTCTGGAAAAAATAAAAGATAAAGTGGACAGTGAACAAACTTGGTTATGGTTAACAGCAGGTACATTAAAGAAAGAAACAGAGTCACTAATTCTGGCTACGCAAGAACAAGCTATGCGCACAAATGCCATTAAGGCCAAAATCAAATCGAAAAATCCTCTGATTATGCCAAATGCAGACTTTGCAAAGAAGCTGATGAAACTGTTGATCACATACTCAGCTGCTGTAAAAAAATCACGCAGACTGATTATAAATTGCGGCACAATTCAGTAGCACAAATGATCCATTGGAATTTGTGCAAAAATTATAATATTAAAACAGCAACAAACTGGTGGGAACATCAGCCTGAAAAAGTCACCGAAAATCAGATGGTCAAGATCTTGTGGGATTTCCGTATACAAACGGACAAAATACTGGCGCATAATACACCAGACATCACACTGGTTGAGAAAAATAAGGTCACAATCATAGACATCGCAATGCCAGGTGATAGCAGGGTCGCCGAGAAGGAACATGAAAAAATTGCAAAATACCAGGACTTAAAAATCGAAATTCAACTACTATGGCACAAACCAGCAGTGGTAATTCCCGTGGTAATTGGCACACTGGGTGCTATACCAAAAGCACTGGAATTACATTTAAAACAGTTAAAAATTGACAAAATCACCATCAGTCAAATGCAAAAAGCCGCACTGCTTGGATCTGCACGCATATTACGAAAATACGTTATGACATCCTAGACCCCTGGGTGGGGCCCGACTAGTAACCAATGCCAAATCCGGCAAAACAACTGGCCGCTGTGATACAATTGTATAATAATAATAATAAATGAAGTTGAGCGACTGTGGAAAAAAGAAATTGTGCATTGTCCCAATTGTAATTGGAGCCCTTGGAACAATACCCAAAGGGCTACCTCGCTATTTAGAAATTTTAAATTTATCAGAGTTGAACATTCTGATTCTACAAAAAAACACCCTACTTGGAACAGCTTAAATCCTCCGACGTTACCTTAACAGTTCCTAGGTTCTTGGTTAGGACTCGAGCTGTTGAGCTACCAACCAGCCCCAAAGACTGTGAATCTCATCAAAGATTAACCACACAATAATAATAATATAGTATTCAAACAATATCATGAAAAATTATTTAGGTTTCTAATTTCTCAATAGAAGCACTATGGCTCAGGCAGAATCCTACTATTGAAAACATTTTAATAAATATTCTTTTTTGAAAAATAGTCCATTGCAAACGTATTGAAAATGTTCAAAATCCATACATACTCAACTCTAACTGTAAATGGTAGTTGATTTTCTTTTGTCTAACTAGGCTGATATCCTAATAATTATTATTGTTATTATTATGTGGTCCTTTTGGCAAGTTATTGCTGTTTCTGGTTGGAAGGGGAAAAATACTGGAATTATTTTTCTTTTTTTGAGGAAAAAACCTAATAATTGCCACCCTGTGTATAAAGGAAAATAATGAATGTACACATTTTTTGTCAAAAATAGTTGGAACACTGTTGTCAAAACAAAATTTAGACACTGGTGTCTATTTATGTAAAGGAAACAGGGGTGGATTCCTGCCAGTTCTAACCTCTTCTATAGAAGAGGTTCCACAAATCTACAGTGCCGTTTAGAACCGATTCCAGCTTCCTCCCCCTGCCCATCTGCACAACATCACGATGAAGAGTGAGAGGAGGAATTCTGGGAGTTGAAGTCCACAAGTCTTAAAGTTGTCAAGTTTGAACACCCCTGGGGTATATTTTTCTAAAGGGTTAGGGGTGCAGTGGTCTTGTAACTTGACAGCTTTAAGACTTGCATGCTTCAAATGCCAGAGTTTCTGAGCCAACATTTTGGTTGCTAAGCAAGGGCGTTGTTAAGTGAGCTTCACCACATTTTACAAGTTGGCCACGCCCACCCAGTCACATGACTGTCAAGCCACTCCCACTCAGTCACAGGGCTGGCAAGCCACTCCCACAAAGCATGCCACACCTACAGAAGAGGTTCTAAAAAAAATTGAAACTCACCACTGAAATGAAACCAACATATTGGGATTGTTTTAAAAGGGACAGACAAGCTATATCTCTCAGCTGTCTATCTTAACTTTTTGTTAGGTTTTGTTGTTTCTTCTAATCTGGTGTGTAAGTCGAAGTTCCTTAAGGACCAGATAGTCTTCCAATTTATTAGCTGAAGTATCTTACATCTTTCAATGCTACAGGGGAAAAAAAACCTATATTGACAGATCTTGAGATTTTATTGAAGTTATATTAGTACTATCTATCAGGGATATGCTAGAAAATCTATAACTTCGACCTGAATAGGGCCCCTGTGAGCAATTCAGTTTATGAAGTGCAACCTTCCAAAACTAGCTCTGTGCTGCTTGGTTCATTTTTCAAGCAATGTGATGTTTAATGATTTTGTCAAAATAAAAACTAATACTCAGTTTCATGTCCATCATCAAATTATGCCTTTCAATTGATGGCCCGGCCTATGAAAAAAGACACTCGCTTGAAGGGCTGTAAATGGAAAATAGTCCAGGTCCCTTTTATTTCATTTCCTATTTTGACATTTCTTACTAGCCATTTATTTTGGTTACAATTACACTGGGAGTTTGTCAAGATAGAGTAATGACACTGTTTCATTATGAGGAGCATGTAGATATTTGTCTGTGACACCGTCACAGCACTCCAAATGTTCATGGGGATAGAGGTAAGGCAGGTTAGAAGGTCCTGATGACCTTGTTTAGAGCAATCTCAAATTCCATTTGCCAGGCAGCTAAATGGAGTCCCTACTTGACTCATTTCCCCTTCAGATTCATCCAAAATTGTGCAATTATAGAGATGATTAGTTATTCCTTATTACACTGAGTTTCTTCCCTCCCTGCTTTTTTTTTTCTGCTTTACTTATAGTTCAGGGGAGAATAATCAATTCACATGGACTTCATCTTAGTTTTTTTTTTTGCTTGAAATTATAAGCCTGTTGCTGAATGCTTCTGTGATTTTCCTTTTTTTTTTAAAAGGATGTTTTGCCTTTCAGGGCCAGCCCTAACATTAGGATGGATGGATTCCATAGCAGCAACAGATGGTTTAGGGAGCATTATCACATTTGGAAGGGATGAGGTGGCTCAGTGGCTAAGATGCTGAGCTTGTCGATCAGAAAGGTTGGCAGTTTGGCGGTTTGAATCCCTAGCACCCACGTAATGGAGTGAGTTCCCGTTATTTGTCCCAGCTTCTGCCAACCTAGCAGTTTGAAAGCACATAAAAATGCAAGTAGAAAAATAGGAACCACTTTGGTGGGAAGGTAACAGCATTCCGTGAGCCTTTGGCATTTAGTTACGCCGGCCACATGACCACAGAGAAGTCTTCGGACAGCACTGGCTCTTCAGCTTTGAAATGGAGATGAGCACTGCCCCCAAGAGTCAGGAATGACTAACAGACATGTGCAAGGGGCACCTTTACTTTTACATATAATATTTGGATGTATAAATTTTGAGCTATATAGTATTTTATGCCTGTACTGGGAATCATCATCATCACCAACACCAGCACCACCACAATCATCATCATCATCATCATCATCATCATCATCATCATCATCATCATCATCATCATCATCCCCCCCTCCTCCTTGAAAGAATTGTGGAATTTTGTCCTGTTGCACCATTAATACAAGTTTATGGGGAATGTTCAAATCTTTACACATTCAGCTCAAACTTTTGTTAATGGTTGGTTTTCTCTTTCCTGCTGCAGAAAAGAGCAACTGGGGCTTATTCCTTCCTTGCAGGCATTTGCTGTAGGCATTTTTGATTAGGGACAAAACAAATCTACAGATGCCTCTGCTTGGAAAAATAAAGTCAATTTTCTTAACCGTTATCAAGAGCCATGCTTCACTTTGTATTTTGAAGAGCATTTAGAGTGTGTCTGCTATCTATACAGCATCATCTATGAAATAAAAAAGGAAATCTAACCATTTGGCATCCTCGTTTCATCCATATTTCCTTTTACTCTAAAACTCTGATGCTGATACGAAACTGGGTATAAGATCAAGTATTATCATTTTCAAAAAAGAAAATATGCTGATGATAGCCAATTGGTTAACCAAATGATGCTATCAAAGTTCTAGTCCAGTGCAAGGGCTTGGATCACGAATAACAAATTTCAGCTCAATTGAACTCTAACTCCTTCTTTGGAAAGGATGTAACATTACGAAACAGAACTGATGCACAGTTTGGTGTAGTGGTGCGATTCAATATTTTTTTTACTACTGCTTCTGTGGGCATGGCTTGGTGGGCATGGCAGGGGAAGGACACTGTAAAATCTCTATTCCCACCCCACTCCAGGGGAAGGTTAGTGTAAAATCTCCATTCCCTTCCCCACTCCAGGGGAAGGATACTGCAAAATCCCCATTTCCTCTTGATCAGCTGGGACTTGGGAGGCAGAGAATAGATGGGGTGGGGCCAGTCAGAGGTGGCATTTACCACCCTCCGAAATACTCAAAATGTCTGCTACCTATTCTCCAGAACTGGTCAGAAGTTGCTGAATACCACCTCTGGTTTGGTGGTCTTCAAATCTTGACTCCTGCGGGCAAACATGGCTAAGAGAGCTTTTCCACTATCCAGAAGCTGCTATTGGTCCAAAAGGCAACATCATTAATAGTTATGGGCATATATGTACATGTAACATAGCTACTTTGCACATTGCTTTGCTTTGGTTCCTGCTTCCTGGTTCAGTTCATGGTGCTGGTTATTACCTATGGTGCCCTTCACGCACAAGATCCAGCAGCATAAGCATTGAGGGATTCGTTCTATAAAATAATCATTTCTAGTGGATCCCTCCTAAAACCCTTTCCTTCAAAAATCTGGCTCCAATGAGTGTCAGCATGAGACCCTCAATTTGCCACATAAAGCTTGGTGTAGCCCTTGAGCTGACAGAAGATGCACACTCCTGAGTTTTTAATGGCCATCCTAATGTCTACATTTTGGTCCTCTGAGACCACTTAAGGAAGTCTATAAAAGCCATTGTCACACGGAGTCAAGCAGATGATAGAATCTCGTCTCATGAATAAGGAATTCAGCAATGTTCCTTAGCACAATCAAGCTCATTAACATAACTTGTTCATCTTTTAATATAGGTCTGTATGGATCTTTGGCCTGAAACAACCCTCCCCTCAAAAACAACAACAGTTTTTTTCCCCTTTGGCTACAGAGATTGCTATTAAAAGCAGGGGTGGGTTCCTACCCGTTCAACAACTGTTTCGCTGTGGGCGCACACATGCACAATTTACAGAGAAATCACTTTCCGCATTACTGCTGGGGAGGAAAACAGCTGAGGCGCAGCAATCCAGAGAAACATAGTCTGTACCTCCCCTAGACATGGATCAAATGTTTTAAGTCAGGGGTGTCAAACTCAAAGCCTGGGGCAGATCCGGCCCATAGGGTGCTGGTCTGCAGGAAATAGCAAAGGATGGGTTTGCTGTGCCTCTGCCAGGGTAAAGGAGCTTGTGAGGGCCACGTATGGCCTACCAAGCTTTGTTTTCACTGGCAGAGGGTTGCGAGAGGCCATTCCAGCTGAAAACAGCTTGCAAGGGCCGTGCGTGAGGCCCCCCCAAGCTCCATTTCCACTAGCAGATGGTTGCAGAAGGCTGTCACAGCCGAAAACGGAGCTCAGGAGCCCATTTTTTCTGGCAGAGTGCTCGGGCTGCCACAGGCACTCCCAACACAAGTGATGTCATGCTGGCCATGCCCACAATAACTACACACAACATACACACACACACACACACACACACACACACACTCTGAGGTCAAACACAAACCTGATGCAGCCCTCAATTAAATCGCGTTTGATGACCCTGCTCTTAATTGTCTAGATTAAGAAGTAGAAAAAAGCTGATTGACTTCTTCACATTGAATCACTGTGACAGATGAAGATTCATCACCTTCATTGAAGAAACCTTTATCCCAAAGTGGATTAATTTTAGGCACATGAATACCTGTATACCTTATTCCAGCCTAACAAATTCTGAGGATGACTTCCCAGGACATTATTTAGGGGAAAAAAATGTTCTAAGCAGTCACATTCTCTGAAGAAATTGATTTCATAGTAGGAACATGTTATAAGTATACTCTGGCTTCTTACCCCATCCTTAAACTTGAATAACATCATCGCTATTCAACTATAAGGGAGCATTGGCACCATTTTGTCATAGAGGAATCATAAATAGCTGAAAGGATTTCAACATATTCTATGGAGGGCGAGCGCATTCTCTCAATCACTGATGCAGAAACCCCACTGGTGTCTAGTTCACTTATCCCTGATAATAACCAAAGGCTTACTTGGCATTCTAATGCCCTATTTTTCAGCTTAGTTTGAATCTGTCATGTGCATGTTACCTTGAAAAGAATAGCTGGATATGAAACTTGACTTTCCTACCTAGAATATAAAATTCTCAATGCGCTATGAAAGATAAGGCAATTGCAAACATACCAATCAAGAGGTCATTTCTGTTTGCTCCATTTTTTTTTTACTTTAAATTCCGCACTGTTCTCATTGTATTGTTTATCTTTCGTGGCATCCAAATGAAGAGGTATATGTGTGTATTGTTTTGTTTTGTTTTCTAAAGAGATGCTGAATTTTGTATGACTAAAGCAATGGAGGAATGTGAAGAATAATAAGAAGGGGGATTTGCTCATTTTCTTTGCATTGCACTTCCATTGAACAGACATCAGAAGATGTTAGTTCCATCAGTGAGGGAAGCAATTGTCACTGCCCAGAATTATTTCTTGAATAGCCATGAACCATGTAATAATGTAATGTAATATAATAAATATAATATAATAAATATAATAAATATAACATAACATAACTAATACAATATAATATAATATAATAAATACAATACAATATAATATTATCATAGCATACAATACAATACAACACAACACAATATAAATTAAAATGTAATCTCTCTCTACATATAAGGCGAATACCACTCACTCATCATGAAATCTCTAGAACTGTAAAGTCTACAAACTTGAAATTTGGCACTTCTTGGCTCCTAGGTGCCTGCTAAGAAAGGATTTGTCAAAATGACCACCAGATCATCAGTATTTCTTATATATTATTATATTAACATGTGTTAATGCTAAGGAGTTAGATATTCTACTTGGTGTCCTTGGTGCTCTCTGAGCTTGGTTGTTTGCTTGCAGACATTTTGTTACCCAACTAGGTAACATCATCGATGGTAGAAGGCAGTAGCATTTGAGCAGCTTGTCCTATCAATATAGCTAGGAGTGTTCTTGGTGATTCCTTGCTTAGGTTATTATTTACTGTTAGGTCATTTGTTTGTACAGTAGTTCCTTAATTAAGATATTGTTTACTTCTTGATTGTTAGTCTAGTATCAATCTTAGTATTGATCTCTGCTTATCTATGTTTTGATTGATTGTAAAGAGATGTTTTGTACAGTAGTTCCTTAATTAAGATATTGTTTACTTCTTGATTGTTAGTCTAGTATCAATCTTAGTATTGATCTCTGCTTATCTATGTTTTGATTGCTTGTAAAGAGATGTTTTGGACTTCACTTCCTTTTTGGCTTTTTGATTGTCTCCTTTGAATGATATGTAGTTGTTGCTTATCTCTATGTGCCTGTTGAGAGCTGCTACCATTTTAAGGGAAAATAGATAGGATAACAGAAGTTTGAGTCTGGAGCAAGAAAGTAATGTGAGTAAACATCTTAGACATGGCCTCCCTAGTTTACACAAGGATAAATGGAGGAAGGGGGAAGTGTATTAAGATAACACAATTATTTTTACTATAATTTTGTAATAAAAGTAGCACTGCATTGGCTTCCTAGTCAGATAATCCTGAAGAGAGATATTTGATATTTTAATGCTATTTCCTACTTTTGAGTTTATGAAGGCAAATTCCTTACTAAATAAATTAAGAGAAATTCTTGTACCAATGTTTTACTAATTCAGACAGATTTTATATCGCCACAAAGATAACTGGATAATATGATAAATTTCTAACATGGACATATCTACAGCCAACTTTATGCCATTTCTTTTCCTTTATGCAGTGATCGCTCAGAATTCTTTCACTTGCAAAATTCATCTGTCTTTTTATTAACATATTTCTCAGATGTCACAGCTGGAGATTTTTTTTAACAAAAAATCTACCTCATTCAGATAACAGCTTTGATCAAATCTGCCATCTGGCCTAGACCGGACATGATTCGTATACTGAAAGTTGTTTTGTTCTACCAACAAGCCTCTTCTCATTCCCATGCCATTTTGGGGGAGAAATATTCAATACAAAAGCCAGGTGGTAAAGGTATAATTATGATTGCAATATTTTTACAGTACCTTTGTAAAGGCATACTTTGAATAAATTATTTGATTTCTCCATCACTTCATTGGACTTCACAACACATGCAACAGCTTCCAAATGAACCAATGGACGAATAGGAAGAGCTACAAAGGGCTTGTTAACAGTCTTTGCTGAATGTCTCAAATCATGCAGGACTGCTGTTGCTAAGACATACAATTTATTAAGCACTTGTGTGTCACTCATTCATGGGCTTGCTCTGTAATCATTTCTGCCAGTGTGTATGAGAATAATTAAATACCATTCACAAATAATTATGCAGCTCTGCATAAAGTAAGGTGTTATTTGACAGATTGTCATACACAGTAGTAAACATCTTGGGAAGAAAAGCAAGATGATATGACACGAGCGTTAAACAAGAATAGGCTTCCCCATCAGAAAAAAGAGAGCTTTTAATGATGATGTAAAGAATTCTTCCACCTTCCTATTGAAAATGTTTGGAAAAATATAACTCTATATGAGTTTTGAATCCACTTAATTATATGCCTGTCGGATTCCTAGCTTCATCACTGAGAGTAGAGAAGCTGGGATCATCAATGAAAAACCAAGCAATTTACAGAAGATGTTGTGTTTGAAATAAAGGTAAGAAAAGAACTGGAATTCAAAATGGGTCAGGTTAACAAAAATGGGTCAGGTTAACAAAAAAACCATAACATCCTAAAGCAGGATAAAGGTAAAAGTTCCCCTCGCACATATGTGCAAGTCGTTCCCAACTCTAGGGGGTGGTGCTCATCTCCGTTTCAAAGCTGAAGAGCCAGCGCTGTCCGAAGATGCCTCCGTGGTCAGAGCATGACTAAATGCTGGAGGCACATGGAACGCTGTTACCTTCCTACCAAAGGTGGTTCCTATTTTTCTACTTGCATTTTTATATGCTTTCAAACTACTAGGTTGGCAAAAGCTAGGACAAATAACTGGAGCTCACTCTGTTACACGGCACTAGGGATTCAAACCACCGAACTGCCAACCTTTCTGATCAACAAGCTCAGTATCTTAGCCACTGAGCCACCACATCCCTGCAGGATAAGCTATTTTAAAACATTATATGCAGATAGATAGCCCAAGCCATTACAAGTCAAGAAAACTAGAATTTATCTAAAATTTATATTAAAATCCTTCGGAAAGAATGTTCTAGTTTTCTTTTCAGTTAGTTTTCTAATTTTCCTTAAAAAAAGAAAACTTGCCCCTTTTTTTCTCTTAAAAGTTCTTTTCTTCTTGTTGTTATGGAGGCTGCTATTTCTTTCCTTCCCACCTGCTGGAAAGCAGCATATGGAGCATGGAAAGGAATTCAAAATAACAGAAAACAGGATATTGTTACCTTCTTCTGAATAAAGAACTTGTTCAGTTCTGAAAGCAAACTTACAGAACTACTTTGTCCTTACAATTTTTCAAAGACTTAAAAAAATAATCTTATTTCCCAGCCAATGGACCAGTGGTTAGAATGCAGTATTGCAGGCATTCTCCCATAGTCAAGAGTTTGATCCTGACTGGCTCGAGGTTGACTTAGCCTTCCATCCTTCCGAGGTGGGTAAAGTGAGGACCCACATTGTCAGGGAAAAGAGGCTGATTCTGTAAACCACTTAGAGAGGGCTGTAAAGCACTGTGATGCAGATGTCTAAGTGCTATTGCTATTGCTGTCCAACATTCTTTTCCCAAATGGTCCCTCACCAACCAGGGCCCAACCTGCTTAGCTTTCTAAATCTACAACCAGAAAAAACAAACCTAGATCCCACTGAGTTCTCTGAAAAGAAGTTCCACAAAATTTCTATCTTGATGACCAATGGATTGCACCAAGGGTGGGTTCCTGCCAGTTCTAACCTCTTCTACAGAAGAGGTTCCACAAATCTACAGTGTCATTTAGAATCGGTTCCAGCTCCCTCCCTCCGCCCATCCACACATCATCAAGATGAAGAGCGAGAGGAAGAATTATGGAATTTGAAGTCCACAAGTCTTAAAGCTGTCAAGTTCGAACACCCCTGGGGGTTTTTTCTAAAAGATTAGGGGTGCAGGGGTCTTGTAACTGGACCGCTTAAGACTTGCGGGCTTCAAATGCCAGAGTTTCTGAGCCAACATTTGGTTGCTAAGCAATAGTGTTGTTAAGTGAGTTTCACCACATTTTACAAGTTGGCCACACCCACCCAGTCACATGGCTAGCAAGCCACTCACACCTGGTCACATGGCCAGGAAGCCACTCACACAAAGCAGGCCACACCTACAGAAGAGGTTCTAAGAAATTTTGAAACCCACCACTTGCTTGCACTATTACTGTATATACAGGCAATCAGAGGTGGTATTCTACCGTTTCGGATCAGTTCGACTGAATCAGTAGCAAAAATCACAGGTAGCCCTGCCCACCCACCCCAATCTCTACATCATTTAATTCCTTTTTTCGCCACAAACGCATGCACAGAAGGCTGTGTGCATACGTAGCGGTGGCATGTGCGAGCGAAGCAATTGCGCACACATGCGCACACACTCACATTTGCAAACTGGTAGGAAAGGTAAGTGATTACCACTCCTGCAGTCATTTCCTCCATTTTTATGATCCTCAAATAATTATCAAATTATGTTCTTTCCCAAACTTTCCTCTGTGATGCAAAAGTGGTAGAGATTTGATTTCCCCTCATCATATCATGGGATTTTTTTTTTTAAAAAAAGAGATGCTTAAATGTGTTTTAAAGTAGGAAGTGGAATTTAAACACTTGTCTTATTTGTGTCTTGTTCTACACTGGAAGGGACTGCAGATTATGCCATGCACAGAGTAGCTGACATGTACAAATGCAATTTCTCTGCAAGAAATGAATTAGTGTCTAAAGGACTGAAAGGGATTCCTCTCTGCAGGTATATCAGCATTATGTCCCTCTAATACTGAAGGCCGGGAATCAGCACCTGTGGACTTTCGAAATTATACATACAGGGAAAAGGATGAGCTCAAACCGAGCACAGGGCTTAATCATTCTGTAAATAAGCATTGCATGCTATGTGGCACTACTGAGCCAGTTGGTGAGATGCTATTGAACATTCACTGTTTGCATTATGAAGCTACTGTGGTCTCTTAAGTATAATGCTGCAACTGAATGGCCTCCCCCCTTCATAAGTTTTACCTATCAGCCATGATTTGAATGTATGCAATGAGCTGAAAACTGATAGCATTCGTTTCTTGGCTATGGCTACTTCCATAATCCTAATCATCTTTAAAGGCTCCCTGTGAAGTGTGAGTCCTCCCTGTGAGGACTTCTAGAGGTAATTTCCATAAGGAAGACATGTTTCAAAACTCATATAAGCCTCCTGCTTGTATGTTTTGTGTCACTGAGCTACTAAAACAAACGTGTCCCCACGTGCCTAATTTTCTCTACTCACCTTGTTGAAGTAGATGTCTAACTTGGCACTACACCTGCTTGACTAAAAATTAGGGCACTTTTAGGGTTTTCATTATTTCCTCGGTAAGGTAGGATGAAACTGTGTAGTGAACTTTATGGTATAAACTCCAATCTGTTAGCTTTACATCCTGTTAGTTAACTCTAAACAAGAAATGGCTGACATCTTTCTTCAATTAAGGGCCTATGTTTTGTGAGAAAGAGGGATGTGGTGGCTCAGAGGCTAAGATGCTGAGCTTGTCGATCACTTCGGCAGTTCGAATCCTTAGTGCCTTGTAACAGGGTGAGCTCCCGTTACTTGTCCCAGCTTCTGCCAACCTAGCAGTTTGAAAGCACGTAAAAAATGCAAGTAGAACAATAAGAACCACCTTTGGTGGGAAGGTAACAGTGTTCAAAGCCCCTTCGGTGTTTAGTCATGCCGGCCACATGACCACGGAGACGTCTTCAGACAGCACTGGCTCTTTGGCTTTGAAACGGAGATGAGCACTGCCCCCTAGAGTCAGGAATGATTAGTACATATGTACGAGGGAAACTTTTACCTTTGTGAGAAAAGTCCTGACTTTCTGGCCCTTGGCTCTAATCAGTCCTTTTCTTTCATGTGCCCCTAGATATTGCTTTGAAGAGAGAGAACATGAAATTCAAGGAAATTCAAGAAGCACACAAACTTTTTTTTAGAGCAAAGAAACATCATCATTTTCCAAACTTTGAATAATTAATAGCCTCTTCTTGCTCCAGCAAGTAGATGGAGTTTGTAAAGCTTTATTATTGGTTGCTTGTGATGGATTACCATAGACGTCAGAGAACGTGGGGGGGGGGAGGGATATGAAGCAAAGAATACCTCTTATTTTCTATGAAGGCATCCCACTTTATGTTATCATCTTAGACAGCAAAACTTCTTTGCAGAAATGCATCTCAATGGATGCATGATTACTTAATTGTGAGATGTTATTAGTAGTTTGTTTCAGATGCCTGCTTTAAAGTGTTTTTAACTGCAAGTTTTAAGCAATTTGGAATATTTTACTTGAATGTGTGCAGGTATCGTGGTCCAATTTTTTAAAGCAGATCATCAAGGATTACTGCAAAATTTATATAAAGTATGTTTTATGCCAGTGATTGCAGTGGTACAAAAATCTAATCAATAAAACAAGATTTATGAGAATGCATAATCCAAATGCAAACAACTGATGTATGCCATAATCAGGATAGTCCTTGATTTACAACCACAATTGAAGCCCAAATTTCTGTTGCTAAATGAGATATTTGTTGAGTAAATTATGCCCTATTTTGCAATCTTTCTTGCCATAGGTATTAACTGAATCACTCCAGTTGTTAACTTAGCAAAACAGCTTTCAAGTGAATCAGGCTTCCCCAGATTTTTCGTCAGACTTTGTCAGAAGGTCACAAAAGGTCATGTGGTCCCAGAAGTGGGTTCCTACCAGTTTGCCCCTATTCGGTAGAACCGGTTCGTCAAATCTACCGAACCGGTTAGAAGAGGTTCCGCCAGTGGACACGGAAAGCAGGCCACACCTACAGAAGAGGTTCCAAAAAATTTTGAAACCCACCACTGGTCCTTGGATATGATTATTTTACACTATCATGCTCATATTTATAAAACTCAGTGCCTCTGTGAAAGGTAAGGATGACTACTGCGTTTGTGGTGCAATCAGAACATTGCATGTGTTGAAGTTGTTTTAACGCAAATCAAAGATGCCTTTTAAAAAACAAGTTTACATCATATTCGTATGCATGCCAGTGCTGTATGTGAGGTAATTTAAGGTGGTTCTGACAAGTGTCGTTGCCATCTTCATATCACATGGGTGGCAAGCCACTCCCATCCGGTCACATGGGCAGCAAGCCACTCCCACAAAGGAGGCCACACCCACATAGTAGGTTTGAACAATTTTTGAAACCCACCACTGTGTGGTCCCCATGACCTCAGACACTGCAGCCATTAATATGTTCAAGTGTCCAAATTTTGATCATGTGAGCATGGGGATACAGCAATAATCATTTAATGACCCCATAATCCCTGTGGGGTGCAGTCTGTACAACTGGATGGAGTTAGCATAGTGTTTTAATGGCCGGATGCCTTCCTGTCGCCAATGAGGAGTTTTGTTCAGCAGATATATTCTCATTGTGGGGATACAAGAATGGTCAGGTAAAAAACAATTAAAAGTCACTTTTTTCAGTACAAATGCAGACCGTGAAAACGGGGCCTCACAATCCTTCTGACGTTTTGGGTTTTAAGCAGGAGGTGTCAGAAAAGTTAACACAGGGATAACTGGCTTGTGGCACCTAAGCGTTCACTAAATGATCTGTTGTACCTGTATACCAATAATGCTTTGAGACCAACCAAAGTAACATTATTGTTGATGTCCTTATCAGAAATTAATGGCTAGACTGATATTAAGATATGAAAATTACATCTGATTATAGGTAATGATATATTTTGAGTATAATTCAGTTTTTTTAAAAAAATTAAAATAAAGTTAATGGAGCATTCAAAATATATGGGACAAAATAAAAATAAAAGCAAGAGCTGGTACGTAATCAGCCTGTAGAATATCCAATACTCAGATCGGTTGGGATTGATTTGGACTCTCAGATCAATTCAACAAATTGAAAGATCAATTGAGTTTGGCAAATTGAACTGAACGGCCCCAAATCAACTTATCCTAATTTCGATGCTTTCTGAAAAGAGCGACTGTATCTGAACTGAATTGGGCTCCATTTGAAAATGTGATCCAAATCGATTCGGACATCTGAATTGGATTGACTTTCCAAATGTATTTGAAACATTTGCGTTGAACTGAAAAAGCACTTCACTTTGGCAACAGTTGCTTGACAAAGAGACTCTGTTTCACTTGACCATCAAGCATGGGAGGCAGATTGACCACTTCATGGCTTCTAAATGAAGCATTGAGCCAAAGCACTTCCACTGCAGGAAACATCTCACTCCACTGAAGTGCGCTGGCTTCCTACATCCTATACATAAACAGATGCTGCTACATATCCTAAATGGTATCACTGAAGAACTATTTTGGCCAAACTTCCTGTATTTCATAAACATATGAAACATTTTTTACGATGTAAAAAAGATGTGGAGACCCTAGAAAGAGTGCAAAGAAGAGCAACAAAGATGATTAGGGGAAAACATATGAAGGCTAAAACATGTGAAGAACGGTTGCAGGAACTGGGTATGTCTAGTTTAATGAAAAGAAGGAGTGACATGATAGCAGAGTTCCAATATCTCAGGGGCTGCCACAAAGAAGTGGGAGTCAAGCTATTCTCCAAGGCACCTGAGTGTAGAACAAGAAGCAATGGGTGGAAACTAATCAAGGAGAGAAGCAACTTAGAACTAAGGAGAAATTTCCTGACAGTTAGAACAATTAATCAGTTTAACAGCTTGCTTCCAGAACTTGTGAATGCCCCAACACTGCAAGTCTTTAAGAAGATGTTGGATAGCCATTTGTTTGGAATGGTATAGGGTTTCCTGCCTAGACAAGGGGTTGGACTAGAAGACTTCCAAGGTCTCTTCCAACTCTGTTATTTTATTCTATTCTATATAAATATAGGTACACCATGACTTACAACCATTCATTAAATTACCGTTTGAAGTTATAACGGCACTGACAAAAGTGGCTGATGGCCAGTTTTCACACATAATCACCATTGCGACATCCCCAGTGTCCCATAGTCAAAATTCGGGTGCTTGGCTTAAATAAGTTCTGAATAAAATCTATTTATGACAGTTGCCTATCCCGGGGTCATGTTAGCACCATTTGTAACTTTTTCAGATGGCTTCTGACAAGGAAAACAAGCAAAGTCTTTGCTTAATGACTGCATAATTGAATTACTAACAGAAGGGATTTGCTTAACAACAGCGGCATAAAGGACATAAGGTGGATCAACACCAGAGGTGGGCAGCTGCCGGTTCAGACTGGTTTGGGCAACCTGGTAGTTCTGACCACCGGCTAGGCCTATCCACCTGCTATCCCATCCTATATATCTCACTCTCTGGCTCGCTCGCCCCACCCATGCAGTCCAGCTGATTTCCACGCCTCGCCTGCTCTACTCATTGCGGTTACCCCAAAAGATGTCCTGGAGGCCACGTGCATGAAATCACTGTTTGAACCTGCACGCTCACATTTTTGGTTCTGCACTAGCCGAACCAGTTGTTAAATTATGTGAAGCCCACTTCTGGTCAAAACTCACTTAACCCCTTACTTAGCAACAAACATTTTGGGTTGGACTTAGGTTGTAATAGCAATAGCAATAGCAGTTAGACTTATATACCGCATCATAGGGCTATCAGCCCTCTCTAAGCTGTTCACAGAGTCAGCATATCGCCCCCACAGTCTGGGTCCTCATTTCACCCACCTCGGAAGGATGGAAGGCTGAGTCAACCTTGAGCCAGTGAGATTTGAACCGCTGAACTGCAGATAGCAGTCAACTGAAGTGGTCTGCAGTACTGCACTCTAACCACTGCGCTACCTCGGCTCCTACAGTTGAGGACTACCTGTAGGCCATTTCCCCTTTCTTCAAACTTTTCCCCCTAGTGGTCTAAGATGAACACCACAAAATAGGCACCCCCAGATTCTTATGCATGTTTGCATATGAAGTCAGATACTGTATATATCGCGGAGAGGACTATTCACTTTGGACAGTCAATGCCAGATACCAACAGCAATAGCAGCAACAAAGCATAATATCAACCAAACTAAAAGAATAGATGATACTGATAACAAAGAATGAAGACAGAACATCTATGGATCTGTTTCTTTCTCCCTACTCATTTTAAGCAAAGCTGGGGTAAAGCCAGTGAAGTTGCTGGGAAGCCAATGTTGGGTTTTATTTCCATGACAACATAGTCTACAATGGTTGAATGTGAAAAGCCTAAGCAACACTTCCTGACAGGTCCCCAAAGAAGAAATGCTGGCATTATAGAAGATTTTGAAATCCACAGTGATGAAAGAACAAACCAAACAAAGAAAGAAGGAATCCTATTAAAATGCATGCAAACAGAGTGCAGATAACTCAAAACAGCACTCTTATTTCTTTCTCGCATTCAATCTGCTTTCCTGTTTATACTAACACCCTGCCTCTTTTACCTCTTTATTTTGCATCTCACAAATCTTTGAAGTGTGAAGATTCATTTAGTTTCCTCAAAGCTGCCTTCGATCAAGATAATTTATACTTGACCCCATGAAAGAATGCCATACATTTGAGTTTAACTGGCAGCTTTAGAAAACCTAAGAAGTTTTGTTTTTATACTCATTGTTTCTCTCTGACTCTCATCCTGGGTATTTACTTTTTATACATGTATGTAAAATAAATTGGAGAGACTACAGCCAATGTCAGCCTCCCAAGTAGTCCAGACAGGAAACCCAAGATTAGCTATTTATCCTTTATTATAAAGCTACATTAAAAGTATCCTGCAGGTCTGAAAGTACAAGCCTCCTGTTGTTTCTTTTTATCATCTGAATAGTTAGAGTGGATCCTTTCTTTCTTTGCTTGTTACTTAGGTCTTTGATTATTTCCTAGACAGTATCTCTTACCCTCTCTTCCAAAGTCATTCTCGCACACTATTACATCAAACTTTGCAACTCAAATGTCTCTGCATATATGTTGTATTTAGGAGTATGTATGACTCAGCTTAACAAAACTTACTTTTTATCCATGCTCGGGGTTGAAACTGTTTAGACTGAGCATCTCAAATGTTCTGCTATCTGAAACAAAAACAATGCCTCCCCCCTCCCCCCAAAAAAGTTCATTCCCATTCACAGAGCCAACAATCTTAGGAAGCCGAGAATAAGGACTTCAGTGCACAAAAGCTTTTGTTTCTAGATGTAATTTCAACCCCTCCCTTGCCTCCCCCCCATCTGACAATCTGGTAGTGCCAAATTCAATCTTATATACCATTGGACAGCCCAGGGTAGATGGATTGGATACGGGAAAAAATGGAGCTGTAGTGATAGCAATAGCACTTAGACTTATATACTGATTCATAGAGTTTTACAGCCCTCTTTAAGAGGTTTACCGAGCCAGCCTATTGCCCCCAACAATCTGGGTCCTCATTTAACTGACTTCAGAAGGATGGAAGGGTGAGTCAACCTGAGTCAACCTTGAGAATTGAACTCCTATCAGTCGGCAGAATTAGCCTGCAATACTGCATTCTAACCACTGTGCCACCCCAGTTCTGATGTGTTGATTATTTTTCTTGATTTTAATGAAGACGAGATTTTGTTTTCTTCAAAAACAACAAAAAAAGGTTACTTTAAGCCTATTTTAGGATTGGAATGATGCCTAAAGGTAAAGGTTCCCCTTGCACATATGTGCTAGCTGTTGCTGACAGTAGGGGGCAGTGCTCATCTCCATTTCAAAGCCGAAGAGCCAGAATTGTCCGAAGACGTCTCTGTGGTCGTGTGACCTGTGGACATGACTAAACGCCGAAGGCTCACAGAATGCTGTTACCTTCCCACCAAAGGTGGTTCCCATTTTTCTACTTGCATTTTTACATGCTTTGAAGATGCTAGGTTGGCAGAAGCTGGGTCAAGTAACGGGAGCTCGCTCCATTACACGGCGCTAGGGATTCGAACCACTGAGCTGCCAACCTTTCTGATCGACAAGCTCAACATCTTAGCCACTGAGCCACCACATCCCATAGAATGAGGCCTAAAGTATGTCATTGATTTTCAGCATCTGTTGAAGAAGTCTCTTCAAAAATCCAGAAAAAAAGCAGAAAGCGGAGGCTGTGTTTGGCTCTGAGCCTCAGTTTACCCACGCTTGTCCTAATGACAGAGCTAGTCTTGACAAGCCTAGCTACTCCAACATAAATCCCACTGAGTTCTCTGAATACCATTCCCCCAGGAAGCCCAAATAAGAATGTACAGCATCAAGCAACACATTTTTATAAGCCTGGCAATCCAATTCACCCTGAATGCATGGCCCAAACTGCATTATAAAGCAGGTTATGAATCTCATCGATGCCGTGGCCTAATACAGTGCAGAGTTTTGCTTTGGCTGAGTATAAACTACCTTATTACCATTCCAGTTTGGGACCACAGCCTTCCATTCCCGGCCTGAAATTGATTTGAGGCAGGCAAGGCATTGATTTCACTTGATTTACTAAAGAACCTAATTATGCAAAATCTAAATAAGACTTCTATAAATCGCTTGCAGAATTTCTACCGCAGCCTTGCATGGCACGCAATTGTAAAGCAGTTCACACTGCAATTCAGTTATCTCTTATTGGGCAGTAAAACCCACTGAACTGAGGAAGACTTTCTTCTGAGTAAACAGCTCTTAGATCAGGCGGCTTGGCGTACCAAATGCATCACTAATACATATATTATAGCCCTTTAGAATTCAAAAGAAGAGTAAAAATTTGACTTTGTAATGATTTTACACAGTAGGTGAAGAGGGAACTCACATTATAGAAATGTAGAAGTATAACCATAGATAGCTGTAGAACAGTGTGTAATTTCCTAAAGATCTTCCCAGTTAAACATGCATGCAATCAATCAATCAATCAATCAATCAATCAAATCAATCATGTTTATTTGGTCAAAGACCAGCAAGCTTTAAAGCAACATAAACAGACTGAAGCATATACTAAGAGCTAGCAGAATAAATCACAGCCTATAACACCCTCTATTACTATGTTAATACAGTTGTTACTCAGCTGATAAATCCAAAATATTAATAGCTGTAAAATTTAAAAAAACTATATATTCCCTCCAATTTATTTAAAAGAAAGGTAAATATGTCTTTTGCCAATGATATCTTGGTTTCATTGCAGCAACAGAAAATTTAGATATTGCACACATAATGAATGGTTTTAAATCCTGAAGGAGAAGGTTCATATACAATTTATTTAGCTTCCAAGGGAATTATTAAATAATTAAATAATTATTTAGCCTCCAAGGGAATTATTAAATAATTAGGGTTACAATGTAGATTGACCTAATGTCTCTATGGAATTTACAGTGTGGTTTCAACTTCCTTATTATCACATAGACATATACAATCAGGTTCAGGAATTTTACTACGGCTGTATCCTGTATTCATATCTCCCCTTTACAAGTTCATATTACAAAAGTTTTAAAAGGGGTTATAATCAAATGAGTTCCTAAAATTTGGAACCAAATTGAGAGAGGAAAGGAGAAAGGAAATATTCATGGAAAGGAAGCAGCTATGAACACCTTAGCCTTTGCAACCTTTTGGGTAGTTATAACTCTCTAATATTTACATAATGTGGATTATAAAAGCATGTGTGGGAGATGACCAGACTGAGCCCAAGGGAGAAGTCAAATGTCTCGTCAGTCATAAGTCCCTCTGCACACAGACAAGATCTAAGTCCAGCAACCTTGAATTCCTTTGAGTCTTATCTACCTCCAATTTGCTTTGGCCATTAGTAGTTCAGATTCTTGTAGAGAGCATTTCCTTCTTGCATGCCCTTAGTGTCATTCCTAATGTTAATGGCACAATTACATCTTGGTCTTGTCAATAACCAGTTTAGTATGGTACTGTCTCAGTGGTGGGATTCAAATTATTTTACTACCAGTTCTGTGCGCATAGCTTGGTGGGCATGGCAAGGCTTGGTGGGTGTGGCATGGTTTGGTGGGTATGGCATGGTTTGGTGGTTGTGGCAGGTGAAGGATACTTTAAAATCTCCATTCCCTTCCGCACTCCAGGGGAAAGTTACTGCAAAATCTCCATTTCCTCCTGGTTAGCTGGGAATCCGGAGACAGAGAATAAATGGGGCCAGGGCCAGTCACAGGTGGCATTTACCAGATCTCCAAACTACTCAACATTTCTGCTACTGGTTCTCCAGAACTGGTCAGAACCTGATGAATACCACCTCTGTACTGTCTCCTTTATATGTGATATTTCCTCAATGTTCTAATCTCTACTCAGTTTTATCTAAACTAAGATCCTTCTAAAGAAGGTTATACCTAAAAATCTTTGACAAACATTTCTAAAAGGCAGCTAATTTGAGGCTGGATGCTAGAGAAATCAAAAGCTCTTGCCGATCATCAGATCTCACCACCAGTCATGGAAGACTTCCAAAAGAAGTAAAGATAAAAGAGAGTGACATAGATGGCATTTCTTAGTTGAGATAGTGCTTTATGACTATCTAGAGTTTTCAATAAAAACTAGAGTAAATGAAAACTTGAAACTAAATAAATTCCAAAGCCTTGGTGACATGTCAACATCAACAGCATCAGATCTGTACCGTTAAAGTCAAAGAAACAGTGAACAAAAGTTTATATAAATGAGAAATTAATCTAATTAATAGAAATGTACCCAGTAAATTTTTGACAATCTATGTATACCCTCCAGTCCCATGTATATGAACTAGGAAGCACTTACATGTTGTGTATAAATAATGTATTATTGCATGCATAATGCATTGTTGTATAAATATTAGAGAGCCGAGGTGGCTCAGTGGTTAGAGTGCAGTACTGCAGGCTACTTTAGCTGACTGCTAGTTCAGCGGTTCAAATCTCACCGGCTTAGGGTTGACTCAGCTTTCCATCCTTCCGAGGTGGGTAAAATGAGAACCCGGATTATTGGGGGCAATATGCTGACTCTGTAAACCTCTCAGAGAGGGCTGAAAGCCCTATGAAGCAGTATATAAGTCTAACTGCTATTGCTATTGCTATATTAGGACTGGGCAAGATATGTACATGATTTGGAAGAAATGATTTGGACTTCATTATTTCCTTTAAGAATCTATTCATTAACATCAATGTATTGATAACTCTTTAATTAGATTATAAGCACCTTTTTCTCAGTGTTACACAGAAGATTGAAATAAAGTTGGTGTGGTACTCGCTCCAAGAGAAATGCAAATGTACTTCTTCCCAAGTGTTTTTGAGCTGTGCACCACTGTAATGTACATAAATGTGATTCCTTTCACAATTTAAAATATGTGTAGAGTAAGGAAAAGTGCACGACCTATTAAAAGTATACACTCAAACTACAAAATTGCTTGCAAACAGGTCCACATATAAGTGATTATATAAAGAGAAAAGGCCATAGTAGAATATATAAATGTTGTGTATCGAACATGGATATTCTAAAACTACAATAAAATGAGTTCTTTTTGCAAAGCAGAGACAAAAACGTTTATAGGAAACAAAAGGTAAATTCAAGGGTAATTTCAATCTGATAGTTTATAGCCAT